>NC_133663.1:116497384-116797384 GCF_037893015.1 Macrotis lagotis | reverse complement strand
ATGTTTGCCTTTGTTAATACATGACTTAACAATAGAATATATGTGAATCAGTTGGAATAGTTTAGATATTTTATGATATATGAACTGACAAAAAACTAATAATGAAGAATGAATATTTCCTATATTAGCCAAGAACCATGTATTCTTTTTTTTATCAGTCATGTAAACTTTAAAAAAATTATTCATTTGCATGATTTTAAAATTTTGGGATAATTTGGGATAATTTATGACATGAAATAGTCATTAGGACAATAGTTTCTTTAATTTTGTCATTGTGTCCTGCCATTTTAGTTACTATTTTACTTAATGGAATATTTACTTGATAAGCATATCTTAAATAATTATTTTATGACATATTTCAAACCTGTGTAGCTACATGTTTCCCATGGAATTCAATAAGCAGATTATAGTAAGGCAACATTTTTCTTACTAACAGAGTATTTCTGGCTTCATGCTTGGTGTCTCTTTTAATGACCCAGGTGTTATTCTTTCAAGAAATCTAAAATAAACCAATTCAAATTTTTTTTCACTGAAAGATGAAAATTAAGATATTTAAAGAATTATATTTAGGCATTAAAAACAAATTACAATTAAATGAATATTTTGAACTATAAAGAGTCTTTCTGTAAAAGATATTTCAATAAAATGATTCCATTTGAACATATTTTTCTATGGTGTTATAATTTATACATTTACATTTTATAGGAAATATGATTTTTTAAAGTTTTGCTTATAATGTAACAAAGAAAGTAAAGAAATAATTTAAAATCTTTAAGGAAGATTGACAATTTTTTTATTGACAATTCTGAATTAGATGACTTCTCTTTTCTTACCGTTGGAATAAAATTAATTAAATAAGTAAGGTCTCCAATGTAAAAAAAAAACAAACTATTTTTCTTCCTTTCCTTAGAAGCAGAGATTTCTAAAAATTTTATATTCAATTACAATATATATGTGTGCATAAATGGAACACAAGGATAACAATATCAACAGAGGATTCTTTACATAGAATATGAATTCTCTTTTCCAAGGAAAAGCTATTATAAAATCAGGTGGATATTTGCTCATAGATACAGTAGGAGAGGAAAATGATTCAGCACTCATTCCCCAGTTTCTGCCCCAGCTGTCTCTACTTTCTCATCTTTCTTTAGAAGATTCAGTCACTCTTGGTCCCTCAGATACTTATACTACAGCATTACATCAACTGTGTGAGCTTTTGCACCTATCTGGTCTATCTTCTCTAGAATTCTAAGGTGTGTAATCCCCAAAGCTAGAGGCTGAAATCAAAGGGAATTCTGACAAATAAATAAAATTAAGTTTATGAAACATCTACTGCTTTTTCTCCCAGAAATTCAAACTGTAATCTTGCTATGTTTTGTAACAGCTCTTTTTAAGGAACACAGAAAATTAGTAAAGGAAAAGAAAATATTTATGAGATCTGGATTCCAATTAACTTTACCCCTGATTAAGTTTATCACTCCTTTTTAGTAGACAGGTGAAAATATCATAGGTTAATGAAGGTTGCCAAAGTGGATCAGGACCCAAATAGTCCCTAACATCTTCCCCCCACCTCTGCTTTATGCATGAATGTATAATGTAACAAAAGGAAGGAAATTATCTGAGTAATTACAGTTGCATAAATTTGTGCAGCCTTGATATTATGCTATCTAAACTCAAGTTTAGGAAATAGCATGCATGAGACATTAAAAAAATCATTAAAGTGATGTTTTGATTACTTCCTATAAATATAAAACTTCAAATATCATCAGAGAAATAAGGTGAAGGTGACAAATTGGAAACTTCACAGGCAAGAATAGGTTCAAGAGTATTCATGCAAAGATGGAAAAGACTGATCAGCATGAGGAAAATATAGCAATTACTGTAATTTTCCCCATTTGACAAATTAAATTATTCTAAGGGCAAGTTGACCTGAGGACTAGGGAAAGAATAGCCCTTTAAAAGAGACTGTAAATATCTTCTACATGATTGGGGGGGGGTTTACTAGAAAGAGACCTGTAGGGTTAGTATATATGCTTCAGGTACTCAATGAGACAGGCAGCAACCTCTTCAAGTCTTAATTGACCTTCTCCTCAAACTAAAATTGCTCCAACCCCAAATATCGCACTGGTTTCAAGGCTCATTTTCTGCTATCAGTATATATTTCAGTGGGTTGGAATAGAGGGTGTGGAATAGAAAGGACATCTATTATAAACAGTGCCTATCACATTTTAAGTCAACAGTTTGACAACTTTACTGCAAATGCACTGTAGAAGATTATTACTTCTCTTAACAAATGCACGGACAAATGTCCACCAATACGAAGGAAGAAGGTAGAATCTCCTCTCCTATTTGAGCTTTGACACATGCTCTCTGAATCCCAATTCAGCTATTCAAAAGCAAATAAATAGAAGATTTCTATCGAATTTTGTTGAGTGTTTTACTTTTGAATAACTCTTTCAAAGTATATAGGATTGAAAATAAGCAATTAAAGATTGAACAGTTAAAGAAACCAAGCTTCCAAATAACTGAGTATTTCCATTGGCAGCAGTCAGTAGCAAAGAGCTTTTCTCACTACACATCTCTCCCACCACAAGATTAGAGGGAAGAAATGGAAAGTGAGTGATGACAGGAAACTAAAGTAGCTAGCTCTCCCCACCCTCTTAAGATGGAGGAGATGGACATGTCTGTAGAGAGAAGTCAAAATATGCTACCAGCTATAATCTGTTGTCTCAGATCACAGCAGCAAAGTGGCACAGTGGATAGTGCACTGTGTAAATATAAACATTGGAGATAGGAGGATGGGAATTCAAATCTGCCCTCAGACACTTGATGCTCACTAGCTGTGTGACCTTGGGCAAGTCACTTAATCCTGATTGCCTCACAGCCAGGGCCATCTCTATTCATCCTGATTCATATCTGCCCTACTAGATACAGATCATCTAGAGAAAGTGAGGCTGGTGACTTAGAGTACCTCCTCACTCAAATCCAATTCATGTTCTTGTCATGGCATCACCTCCCTGATGTCATGGCCTTCTTTGAAAATGAAGGACAAACATTGTCTCAGGTCATTCATCTCTCTCTCTCTCTCTCTCTCTGTCTATCTCTGTCTGTCTCTATCTCGGTCTGTCTCTGTCTCTGTCTGTCTATCTCTGTCTGTCTATCTCTGTCTCTGTCTGTCTCTCGGGCACGCGCACGCGCAACATTTAGCAATTTCCAACCTCCCATTTGATCAGCTCCACAACCCTATTTTAGTAATCATCATTATTTCCCATGCTTAGACAGTCCAGGGTGAAGTCCCAGAGGGCTCTCTACTCTAACAGCACCCAATTCCCACTTCCAACATGTAGATTGTTTCTTTGAAGAATTTCTTCAAACAAAGGAATGTTTTTCTGTCCACCTATCAAAAATGTCAAAATAAAAAGAGATACGTATCATATCCCTGATGTTCCACTTGTTACTGTAGTATTGCTTTTGTTTTTGTTTTTGTTTTTTTTTTTTAGGTTTTGCAAGGGAAATGGGGTTAACGTGGCTTTCCCAAGGCCACACAGCTAGGTAATTATTATTAAGTGTCTGAAGCCAGATTTGAACCCAGGTACTCCTGACTCCAAGGCCAGTGTTCTATCCACTGCACCACCTAGCCACCCCTATAGTATTGTTTTTAGTAAGTCTGCAGAAGATACATTTATATCTTGGAATGTCATTAAGAAACAAAAAGTATTTGCTTAATCTACTTGTTTGAATCCAAAGAACATTAAATATAAAAGAATAATAAGACAGTAACTTGATTTACTACAGTTTCTATTCAAATTCAATTTTTAAAATATGGAAAAAATAGGTAAATAATATAATAACTTGAATCAGTGATTATTAAACAAATACAAAAAACTATAACATTTATACCACATTATTAATCATTTCAATTTTCTTTATTTGGTTCTATCCTCGTATCTTATTCACATTATGCAAATACATATAATAAATTTCAATTTATGACAATTCTGGAGCAGCTGATGTCTATATGAAAATTATTCTATATTTAAAACTTGCCACCAATAAAATATATAAAATTCACATAACAGTTGACATCTTTCAAGGAATCACTCTAAGTATAGTCTAATTCTGTCCCTCAATGCATTATTATTTCTTCTGGTTAAACTGAATATGACTTCCAAGGCAACAAGGAAACCAGTGTTTCAGCCATTTGAGTTACTTGCATGGTTTTAAGTTTTATAGCTCCACAAAAAAAATGTAGTTTCTTTATCCCATGGAAAACTTCTCTAATAAGGTTAAAATGTCATTTAAATTTGATGTGTTAAACTCTTAATGAATGTCAAGGAAAAATGGAGCCTGAAGGCTTTGAGCTTCAATAAGAAGGTCAAATGGAACCAATGGATGCTGGCATCATTAAAAAAAAAATGGCTTTAGCCTCTCCAGGCGGAACACAATGAGTAAAGAATTAGCATGGAGAATTTTGTGATGACATATGTAATAAAAAAAAAAGAAACTCAAATAAAAAACTCAGGAAAAAAGGGAAAGAACTTATATGTTCTAAAAAAATTAAAGTAGTAGTTTTCTCTTTTTGGTAGCAAAGAACCGAGTACTAAGGGGATATACATTCACTGAAGAATGAATAACAAATTGTGATACAGGATTGTGATGAAATACTACTAAGTTATAAAAAATGATGAGTTGGTTGATCTTAGGAAAAAATGGAAAGATTTGCATAAAATGCTGAAGAGTAAAATGAGCAAAATACACAGTATCAGCAATATTGTTTGAATAACAACTGTGAATAACCACGTTATTTTAAATATTATAAATACTAAATAAATACTCAAATCAAAGGACCTAAGAAGGAAGACATTTTCTATCAGAGATGAGTGAATAAATAGAAGTATTATATATGTATACATATATGTGTGTATACATGCATGTGTGTATATGTATATAATATAAATATAAACATAAATATATAATATAAATATAAATTACATATAAATATATAAATTCAATCTACACATACATATCTATGCTTAATGGTGATCTTATCTAATGTGGAGGGAGGAAGGAAAGAAAAAGAACACATTCCAAGTAAATGGCACCTTTGAAACACTAGTTTAATAAAACAACATTGGAACCATAAAGTGTAATGATAATGGATTTAGAAAGTACCTAAATAAAGATATGTACAATATTAACAACAATATATAGGGATTATCAATCCATGGTACCTGGAAAGAAACTGGTAGACTTTCTCTGACCATATAGTAATTTAAAAATTTACAGAAATGCTTTCTGAATAAGACAGACACCAGCTCACAAAGCAAAAGTAAATGTTAATAATAGATATATGTCACTGCACCTATCTAATGTAAATAATATTACTTTTCCAGGGGGTGGAGTCTAGGAAATGGATGAGAACCAAATGAATTGAAACTGAAAGACTGGATGATTGACATCCAAATAAATTAAACCAATAATACCAATAAATCAATAAATTAACATTAAGCAAATGCATATCAGAATTTTTGTAAAGGAATCAAGATGGTTCATTAAAGTAATATAAGATTAGGTTGTTTTGTTGGGTTTTGTTTCTACCAATGTGAATAGAAAGTAATTTTGTAATTATTCTCTACTTAATTTGCTCTACATTTTTTAAAGAAATGAGAGAAATTTTATATCACTAATGATTGCCAAGAATTAGCATCTTACAAATAAATATTTAGAAATATAGCATTATATATCAAAAGATAGATATACTTCATTAGCTATTTCAAATACAAGCTTCAAAATATCCTTAGAATTTAACAAATAAAACTTTCCTGGATTTGGAGCATAATTAAAAATACAAGTTCATATATAAATACATACTTATACATCTTTTGGTAATCAAGTATTTCTTAAAACTTTTGTATCACAAATGAAACATTTTCTGCCCACAAGATCTACTTTTGTGTGCATTTGTATGTACAAATAGTACCCCAAAATCCTAACATTTGCATCCAGTAAAGTTATTTATTTAGTAATTTTTATTTAAGTAGCTTAGTAAAGAAATTGAAAAAGAAAAAGGACATGACTTTTTTATAATGAGAAAAAGACATAAGAGTACAAATGTGCATAAATAACTCTTCTAATGTCCTCAGTTATAAAGCAGCTTTTTTTTTTGGCTAGAGAAGCCTTTCAGATCTTTACTTATGGCCCTACATCTTCTTAGTGATTCAGATTGCAAATAGTCACAGTGGTTTATATCTTTTATTAAAATTTACTATTGTTTTGTGAGCTAGTGTCTGCTTTTTTAGAAAAAAATTCTGTAAATTGTGACTATTTGGGGGTGGCTAGGTGGTGCAGTGGATGAAGCACCAGCCCTAGAGTCAAGAATACCTGAGTTCAAATCTGGCCTCAGACAATTAATAATTACCTAACTGTGTGGCCTTGGGCAAATCCACTTAACCCCATTGCCTTGCAAAAACCTAAAAAAAATTTTGACTATTTGCCATATGGTCATAGAAAATCAGCCAAAAATGTCCTTTAGGTCTTTTCAGACCATAAGGAAGTTTAAATTTAATTATTATAAGTTCCTTTTGAGGGATTTATGTTTTTATATCATATCAGAATTTTCCCTAAAAGTCAATCTCTAAAATTAATAGCCTTATAAAACTGATTACATGAGGTACTATCCCAGAGTATGTGTTGGAATCAGGATTTGCATCAAGGTCTTTTTTGACTCAAAGACTAGCTCTTTGTTTTACAATTCCATGTTCACATATACATATTATGTTCATATATGCATTAGTATAAATGAATATTCATATATACACATTTGTGATACAGATATGAATATATGGAGATACATACGTACATCTACAGGTATACCTATTAACATACATACATGATGCATTGTCCAAGTATGTGTGTGCATGGAAATATAAATTTGCATTTTAATACACCCTTTCTTCCAAATGAATGCTGTTCACTTATGATAATAGTGCTGAATTGTTCAAAACATTTTAGTAATTATTCCCTTAGAATAATTAAATTCTGGAATCTATCCCAACCTCCTCATCATATAAGTACTTAGAATTGATTCTTTCTTTGGATTTCTAACCTTATCACCTAGTATAGTTCCTGGTACATGGTAGGCATTTAATAAATGTTTATTGATTGACTCAATGAATGATTTAACACATTTGTTTCAATATCCTCAGTGATGATCAAATCATTGTCCTTTTGGGATACATTTCATTCTCGGAATGAGTTCAAACTAATTGAGAACTTTGTCTAGTGAAGAAAATGCCTCATGGAGTTGGAGAATACATTTTCCCTCAAAGTAAACAAATTTTAAGGAATAAAGTAAAGCAATCTATTTTCCTGTGTATTTTTTTCCCCTTTGTGTGACTGAAGTCAATTCAACATAGGAAATTCTCAAAATGTCTTTATCAGTAATAACAAAGGTTATTGAAGATATCTTGAACATTAGTTTCAATATAAAAGTTACAGTATGCTTTTCTCATTATTTAGTAGTTATACTTCATAACTGTGTCAAAGTACTTACAAAATAAGTGGATATCATTTAAGAAGCTTTCAAACTTTGATGGCTACCTACCAAAAACAATGTAGTACTCTTCTCGAAAGAATACAAGCAAAATCACTAGAAAACTATGTAAGAATCCTAAGAAGGAAGTACCTGAAGAAATAATGCATAAATTTAATAAGGTATTCATACTATTCATCTTCTCTAATCTAACTATGCCTGGGCTGATTGTATAGCAATTATATACTTAAAAAGCAACATTGGAAATAAAATTATAAGGAAAAACAGAATTGCTGATCAGGACAAAAATGTCAGAATATAGAAGGCTGATTTTTTTTAAGTGACTGTGTCTTATAAATAACTCAGTTCATGTGCAAATTACTACTGCTAATAATTATTTTATGATACCACCACTATGATACTACTCTTACTACTAATACTACAGCTATTTCCACTAATAATAATAATAGCCACCTTTATAAAAAGAAATAGCATACAGTATAGAAAGAATTCCTAGGAAAACAAGTTAAATAAAAACATAGAATCTTTTTTTCCCCCACAGAGTATATTTTTATACTAACTCTGCACTTGTGGTGAAAGCAAAAAGTAACACTAATAATAAGAACAACAACAAAAGCAATCAAAGTTTCTGCATATTATATATGTGAACATGAGAACAAGAGGAAGAGATAAAAACTTTATTTCATGATCATAAGTCTTAGGTGGTTATAAGATGAAATATTCAAATATAATATAATATAACATGATAATATAATATAACATGATAATATAATATTATATAACATGATGATATAATATAATATAATATAATATAATATAATATAATATAATATAATATAATATAATATAATATAATATAATATAATAGGTATAAAGAGGTGGTAGATGACATTTGGGGATTCTATTCACAGAAAATGGAGTTTGAATTATTCTGAATTGAATTGTACATATCTCAAAGATAAATAGGTCATATATATAGTTTAAGTTAAATTACAGATGCAATATCAATTTATTTAAAGCAGAATAATTTTGTGACACTGGAAAAATGTTTTGTCTTATGGTAAAATTTGAACAGTTAAAGTAAAATCAAATCCTTACTTTTTTCATTTCTGTGATTTTGGGGAGGTAACAAAAGACTAAGTGAACTGTAGCAGTCATTCAACCAAGTTTTCTCATTTCAGGACATGAAAAGTCTGGTGTCTTGACCTTCTAACAAAGCTACATGGGTATCTAATTCCAAGAATTCTTGCAGACCAAGTCTTTCTGTGACAACTGTCTCATCTGGTAATAAAAATAGTATTACTTTAATTATTATTATAACAGTCTAAAATACTTTCATTTAAATCATGATCTTCACAAAATATTTTAGCACATTCCCTTGAACTCTCAAGATATCATCCTAGTAATGCACCAGGAAACAATTCATACCAAGAAATTCTAGCTTATTTCCATTGTTTTCCCCCAAACACTGAAGGACACATGGTAAGAGTTGGGATATATTGACATTAAAATCCCAGAAAGAAATAGGAGCAGAGGTGCTAATACTTGCTGATTTTTTTCTCCCCATTGGACAACTGCAGATTCCAAGAGAGTAGATCAGGGTGGGAAAAAATGAGATATTTCCTGATAGTAACCTCTGTGAAGTTTTACTTCAAGAACCATTGCTGAATTTTAATCTCCTACTTGGAGACCCCCTGCCTCACACCGATCCTCCATATCTCTCTATGTTCATCTCTTCTTTCTTCTTTTCCTGTTCTATTTTCCTTTTTTCAGGTTAACCTTTTTTATCAGTTCCTGCTTAATGATGGAGTTAAAATAAAGATTAAACCAATAGGGAAACATGCTAAGACATCTTTAAGCATAAATTTGAACCTTAAATGCATACTCAAAATTTTATTAAATATAGCTTAAAATGAAACAACTATAAATTCAAAAATTAAAAGCAAAGTGCAATTAAAAAATAAACAGAATCCATTTTTGCCTAGGGATTTAACTGGACATTTCTTACTACTAGTAAGTCTCACTTCATTTTCATTTGAAGCCAGATCCATATTTGATTGTTTCATTAATTTGGTTGCTAGGTTTTACTTTTGCCTTAGATTTATTAGAGAAGGTATATTAAGGTAATGTTACTTTAGGTAATTATGAATATTATTAAGTATTAACTTATTTTTCCTATTTAATAGAAAATAAACTTACTCATTCTCTCAGACTCACATCAGTAACAAATATTAGTAAGCACAGCCCTGACTAATATAGTATACATTGTGCTAAGCATACTGATGAAACGACAGATAAAATGTAAGAAATTATGTGCAATATAAATTATGAGAAAGCATCAAACACAAACTCAGCATAAGTACAGAGTTCGGTGATAAAGCAAGTTAGATAATGTGTGTGTGTGCATGTGTCTAGGATTAATGTTGAAAAAAATTATCCTAAATGCTGAGGATTGGTGTCTGTTTGTGGAAACAACATTAAATATAATAAATTTCCTACATAAAGCAATAAATAGAAAGGGGAGCATCACATTGATGGTACGAACAAGAGAGAAGAAGTGATTAAAAGGGGATAAAGAGAAGGAAAAAATAAAGGAAAGAGAGAGAGACAGAGTGAAAGAAAAAGAAGGAAAAGAGAGGAAAAAAGAAACAAATACCCTTACCAAACATTTGATTCAGGATTCAGAAAAATGGGTAATTCACATCATAGGAAAACAGATTTAGTTCTGGATAATTACCCTCATTTTTCAACTTCTGTTGCTGAGTTCACCAGATTTAAGTTTTGCCCCTCTAGTTCACATTCTCTACACTTTTTTGCTCCCTCAGGGGAAGACCCCCTTTAGACTATATAATTGTATGGAGGTCAGAGAAGTAAAGGGACATGGTTAAGGTCATATAGCTAGTAAGCAGCCAAGATCTCAGATTTTAAATTCAATTTTCCACCATATTGCCCATCATCAATTATTCCCTTCCTTTGGTCACTGCTGTCACTATGGTGGCCCAGTAATCTCCTAATCTTATATCCAGACCTCTTCTTCAGACACCAGTGAATTCCCTTCCCCTGAATACTTACCACACCAGCACTTTGGCTCCCTCTGTTACCTGAGCAGTCCTGGGGTCTTCACTACATATACTGTTGTCTTCTTTTCAGGCCAGGGTTGCTATTAAGGATTTATATGCCAATGTTCAGTACCAAAAAACCATGTAAGAGAACAGCATGCAATAGAAACAAAAAAAGGGAATAATTTTAGAGTGGGAAAACTTGAATGAACTCTGAGTGAAATGAAGAAAATCAGAAAAACATTTTATATCAAAAGACAACAAATATTAATTTTCAAAGACTTGAAAATTTTGATATATTCAATTTCCAACCATGATTCAAGAGACTAATAATAATGAAGCACACTATCCACATTCTGAAAGAGAGATGATAATCTCAAAATGTAGAATATAACATTTTGTACATTACCAATGTGGAAATTTGCTTGGCTTGCACATGCATATTTGTTACAAGGGATTTTGCATATTTGAATTTTGTGGTTTGAGAATCTTTTTTCCCATGGACAGGGGAGGAAACAAGGTAGGAAGGAGTGAAAAATTCCCATTAATTGAAAAATTATTAATCATTTAAAAGTCATTTCATCTTGTAGAAAGACAAAAAGTGCAGAAGGTGGATGAAGTTGAGAGTAGAACTATTGTCTACTTGGTTGGAGACAGATGCTAAGAGATCATGAGACTAGGGAGGCTGTCCCGCAAGAGAGAAAGTAAGCATCTCATTTGACTTTCCTAAATAATACAAAGGAAGAATTATTACAATTTTGAGATAATTAAGAATGAACTGAGTTAGAATCAAGTGGGGCCTAAATCTCATAGGTTCACAGATTGTTAGAAGAGGAAGAGAACTTTGGAAAATACCTGTTCCAATCCTTGATTTAGAGAGCAGGAACCAGAAATCTGAAGATTAATTCAGAACAGGGAATATATTATATATCTCATGACTCTTTCCAAAACTTTTCAGACAGGGTGGGCAAATTTGAGCTTTTGAGATATATCCAAGATTTACATGATCTGGTTCTCTCAAGAGCACTAGCTTTTTCCAAATTCCAGCCTCTGATCTCAACTCATGATTAGCAATTTAACAGAGAATAAGCGTTTCCTCCATTCATCCCAGGTGCACAATTCCCAAGTTCACTCATCCAAAGTAGGGCAACTTTCTTCAGGGAAAGCAGAGTACTAAATCTACCTCATCCTTCAATGCAGTAAACTGGGATGATAGCATTAAATGAGTCAGACTGCTACCATCTTCACCTGCCCCTTCCTCTTCTGTTGTTCAGGAGCCTGAAATAATTATTTCACCAAACTGTCTTTTTCATTCCCCTAGGTCACAATCCCGACTCTCCCTCCTCCCTCGGTGGTTAGTGAGAACATAGAATCATGGATTTAGGACTTGAGAGAATCATAAAGATCAATAACTCTAAATCTCTTATCTTAAAAACTAAAGATATTGAGTCACAGAGAGGTTAAGTGATTTAAGTAATCATCATAAGTCCAAAGTAGGGCATCTTCTCTATAATTATCAATAATAAACAACATTTATGAAAGTATTTAAGATTTATTAAGAACTTTACCTCTATTATCACATTTGATTGTCACAAAAATCCTGAGACATAGGTACAATTATTATTTCCATTTTTATATGTGAAAAAATTGACACAAAGGCATTAAGTGACTTGCCCAGCTAGGAAGTATGTAAAGCAGGATTCTAATCCAAATAATTCTTGATTCCAAGTTCAGTGGCCTAAGAGAGCAAATTGATTGAGATGTTTTCTGCTCCCCTGTCAGCTCAAGAGACTGACAACTCACCAACCTGTTCCCATACTCCCTACCATATTTTCTCCTTAAAAGAGTACGATGACACAAGAATCCTCTAAATTTTCAACCTTGGGGTATTTTGTCCTGAAGCAAATCTCAAGACCTCAGTCCTAGTTTTACTTCTGAAGTAGTCCACATCCTCATCGTCATCATTTATTACCCTTAAATCCTACCTCCTACTGTAAATTCTAGATTTATAAGATCCATCATTCAAATAGAACAAGGCTTCAGACAGGTATATAGCCTCTCAGTTTCTCATTAAATCTATCCATAGCTTTTCTAATTACAATACTGCATTCTACAGTAAGATTCCTTATTTTAGCTTTCCCCTTGGAAAAGAAGATATGGGAGGAAAGAAATATTGAGAATACATAATACAAAATAAGATAAAATACATATTAACTAAAATCATTTAGTGTCGTTATCTGTTTTTTTGTCCCAAATATGAAACAACCATTATCCTTAGCTATGTATCACATTATGTTTATTGACTTCATGGAAAAAAATAGTCCAACTACAATAAAAGAAATTAGTCTTAAAGGCTTCAAATGCTCATCAATGGTTATGGTACCTAAAAATAAGGTGATTGAATTCAAATTAATAGAATAGAATAGAATAGAATTCAGTTCTGTTTATTAAAGCTACTTCCATGGCCAAATGTGTTAGCCAATACTGACATTTCTTTTTTTTTTTTTTTTTTTTTGCAAGGCAATGGGGTTAATTGGCTTGCCCAAGGCCATACAGCTAGGTAATTATTATGTGTCTGAGGCCGGATTTGAACTCAGGTACTCCTGACTCCAGGGCCAGTGCTCTATCCACTGCACCACCTAGCTGCCCCGACATTCTTTACAGATAAGAATTTCATTATTAACTGAAAGCTCTCAAATATACAAAATGGTAAGTCCAGATTTAAAGAATTTTCTGATTTCTCAGTGTTTATAAATGCAAACACTGAATGTTTAACTAGGGTCTTCATACCAATTCTGACTCCAATACACTCTTTTTTTATTATCCTCCCCCAGTCTCCCTATATTAAATATAAAAATTTCCAGTTCCTTCAACTGATCCATATATGGCAAATGCCCTCCCTAAAAACCTGTGCCTTAAACTGGAAAAACAAAGGGATTCCACAGGTTATCTGATCAAGGTGCAATATAAGTCAAACCATTATCTCCTCCATTAGGGATAGAATTCTTCCCCAACACAGCCTAAAGTTCTATTGGAGTTTTATTTTGGTTTTTGGTCTCCTTGTAAGCTTGAAACCCTTGAGCTTTTCCTAATCCAACCCAAATTGTGAAGTTGAGTGTTTTTTTTAACCTATTAACCTTACCTTGAAAAAATTTTCATCTTATTAGATTGATCTCATCATTCTAGTTGTGGTCATCTTTTAGGATTCTGCCTCATATTCCAATATGTTAGTTATCTTTCCCAGCTTTGTATTACTTTTTTTATTTTATATATAGGCTATCTATACCTTTATCTAAATTACTCATCAGAATGTAGAACAAAATGAATCAGAACTTGGGAATTAACTCCACTATAATCAGAGGAGGAGAGGGAAAATCAATGAGGAAAAAGTTATCTAGAGGAAGAGGGATACCTAGCAACTTGAAAATGCCACAAGAAAATAAAATGAACTTTCTTTCTAAGATCCTAAGTTTAAAGAGTTAAGGCTGGATAGGACTTTAGAAATCATTTAGTCTAATGCCTAACTTTTCAAATTTATAAATAGAGGCTCTGAGATTCAATGTCTTTTCAAAGTCACAGAGTTAGTGATAAAACCAGCATTTGAATATAACTCTTCTGGCTTTATATCCATAGAGCTTTCTACTATACCACCATATTGCCTCATCCCTAGATTTCAGGATATAGCAACAAGAAACAATTAGAAAAAGACATTGATGAGATGGGAGAAAGTAGACCTACTGAGAGATACCGATACAGTGCCCCCAAAACAAACTCAGTAAATCTTAGTGCAATAGGAATAAACTAGTACCTGTTCTTTTAACTTTTCTAACTCTGGTTTAAAAAAAAGTGCAAGAATGTAGTTGCTTTGGAGAACTCATTCTCAGGAAAAGAACCATTTTGTCTTTCCCTGAACTGGGTTTCAGAAGAAAATAACTTCTATATATCTAAGTACAAGTCCCAATACATACAAACTCACATGATTAAGGTGTTGCATAATTCTGCTAGGAGACAAAAAGATTCCCTGAGATCAGGCCCCTCACAGGAAGAAGCCTTCTTTCATAGAGAAGTCGAGCTTTTCCAATAGAGACAGAAATCCTCCCTCTTCTAAACAACATTTAAGACCTTGGATATATGAAACATCTTCAGAGGATGACCCTTTGTTTTGCAGTGAAAGAAAATCTTCAGGGTTACTACCCTTGCTGCAAAATATCACAGAGCCTCTGAAATAAGAAAGTCAATATGTATTAGACAAAGAGAAGAGAAAGTGTATAGGGAGAAAGCAGAAAAAAAGAGATGAGGAAAACAACAGGGGTCTGCTTGTGGATCCTTGTGACCTTTTTCTTTTCTTAATACACAGAAGATTGTGTTGATCTCTCTCTCTCTCTCTCTCTCTCTCTCTCTCTCTCTCTCTCTCACACACACACACACACACACACACAAAATAATAATTCTTTATCTTTCACTATACTACAGGTAAGGCATAGATTATTTTTTTGCCCCTTTTCATTTTCTCTTTAACTTTTATATTTTTTTATTTTCCCTTCAGGGTTATCTTTAGTTGTAAATTCAACTGATTGGATGCTAAAAAACAATTTTTTTGGTTCAGTTTTTTTCAAACACTGTCTGACCTCATTTGAGGTTTTCTTGTCAAAGTCACTGAAGTAGTTTGTTATTTCCTTTACTACTTCATTTTAAAGAAGAGGAAACTAAAGAAAACAGGATTAAGTGACTTGCCTAGTGTCCCACAACTAGTAAATGCATGAGTCTAGATTTGAACTCAGGAAGATGAGAGGTCCTGACTCCAGGACCTGCACTCTATCCACCTAGCAGCCTCAAATACATTGTGGGGCTAAGAACTAATTGTTTCTACTAATACATGCAAACTGCTAACTAGTTCTCTCTGAGTGTTCTTACCCTAACAAGTTACATTACTTTCACAGGAAAAAGGCAGCTAAGCCCAGTGTAGGTCATAGAGTTTATTAAATATTTAATAAATGACATGGATCCATCAAAGGGTAGCCTATTCTTTGCATAACACAGCTGCAGGCAAGACTCACTTCCCAATTTGGCCTCAGAATTGCGATACTATGAATGGTACATGGACTGAGGAAGTAAGTGGGGGGGGATGATTGTACTGGAACATTTAAATATAGAGTAACCTAAGAATAGCTGACTTATTGACTTTATTATTATGGGCCTTCAGAGCTTGGAGATATGAATGCAGACACAGTTTCACACACACATATCTACTTGTTAGGTGTTTGCAAGGTGAATGTCTCAAAAGACTGGGATACAGTTTCAGTTAAAATGTCCTCTTCAGTGTCTTGAATATTAAACACTTTGATAGATGCTATTAATCAGACTTTGGAATTAAAAAACTTCATCTGGTAAGGTGCCAACTCAGCAGTGGTCTGGAAGGTGGGAGGAAGAATTTAATAACCAGTTTTGTCACTGGTACTGATAATAAATGGTTAATAAATGCTTTAAAAGGTGATAAATAAAAATTGGCTAAGTTGATTTGCTGATGATACTGAGCAACTTGCCCAAAGGAGAACAGATTCCCATAGTGCTAGAAAGCAGGTTATACACTATTATTCCTTCCATCCTCCACATAAAAAGTACAAGTTTCACTACAAGTCATGGATAATTAGGCAGAATCACACTCTGCCCAAGTGGAAAGAGGCATGTGTTCAATTCCCAGTTTTGCTATTTACTGCCTTTGTGACCCATGCTCTGAGTTTTGTTTAATTCAGCTTTAAAGCAGGAACATTATAAATAGATAATCTCTCATGTTCCTTCCCATTCCAAATACAGTTCTGTTGTTCAATAAGTCACTTCATTAAATCCCATAATAGTTCATATCTCCTTAATTTTTTTAATAGTTTTCTCTTGATGTTCCAGATGCCTCCATCTCTCTTCTTTTTTGGACAGATATCTTGAAAAACTGGTCTAGGCAGCAAACTTTTACTCTCTGCTCAACTTGTCTTTCACCTTTGTGATTTGGACAAGTACAGGAAAGAATAAATGGGAAATAATATTATATAAGCATTTTGTGCTTATTATGTTAAATGTTATGAATACAAAAGGAAAGATAGCTCCTTCATATTTTATTGCCTTTTAAAGGAGTAGGGGGAGGGAGGAGCAAGAGGAAGGGATCATATCTAGAGCAGTTGTGAAATGGTAGGTAAAACCATAGGGAATTAGACTGATATACTTTTTCTAATAACAATGGCAGTACTCTTTTTAAAAATTCTTCTTTATCACTTTTGCAAAACCCCACCCCATTGTAGAAGAAAGAGGGAAGGAAAGAAAGAGAGGAAGAAAGGGAGGAAATATAGATAAAGAGTGAGAAAGAAAGAAAGAAAGAAAGAAAGAAAGGAAGGAAGGAAGGAATGAAGAAAAAGAGTGAGAAAGAAAGAGAGAGAAGGAATAGAGGGGGAAAGAAGGGAGAAAGAAAGAGAGATAAAGAGAGAGAGAGAGAGAGAGAGAGAGAGAGAGAGAGAGAGAGAGAGAGAAATTCTGTCATTGGCCCCTTTCAAATATTCAGAACCAGAAAGCTTGATGGGAAAAGACACATAAATAATGGCAATGTGTTTTGCAAAAAAAAATTGACTAGAAAAGCTGCTTTCCCACCTAAAAACGACATATGCAATGGAACTTTTTTCACTCTTCATCCTCCCTAACCTCTCTGCACCATTTGACATCATAGAATATCTACTACTTTTACATATTTTTCTTCCCTTGGTTTATGTGGATGAATAATTTAGAGGTGTAAAAGACATTGAAAATCATCTAAGTCCAAAAATCTCATTTTACAGATACGGAAACTGATGCTAAAGTGACCTTCTCAAGGTTACATGGGAGCTGAACTAGTATTTGAACCCATTTCTTCCAAACTCCAAGTCAAGGTTCCTTTCAACTGCATCTCCATTTCTCATATATCTTATACTCTTCTGATTCTTCTCCTACATACCTAGTTCTCTTTTGTCTCTCAAAATTCTCTGCTCAGGGCAATTCCATGCTTTCTCATGAGTCTAAATATCACTTCTATCTATACAGGAAACTAGTGTTTTTTTTTTTGGGGGGGGGGTTGCAAGGCAAGGGAACTAAGTGACTTGCCCAAGGTCACACAACTAGGTAATTATTAAATGTCTCAGCTTGGATTTGAAATCAGGTCCTCCTGACTCCAGGATCAGTGCTCTATCCACTGCACCACCTAGCTGCCTGCTATATAGAAAACTTTTTTTTTTTAGGTTTTTGCAAGGCAGACGGGGTTAAGTGGATTGCCCAAGGCCACATGGCTAGGTAATTATTAAATGTTTGAGACCGGATTTGAACCCAGGTACTCCTGACTCCAGGGCCAGTGCTTTATCCACTGTACCACCTAGCTGCCTGCTATATAGGAAACTTTCAAATCATTATCTCCATCCCTGACATCTCTCAAGCTCAAAGCATGCCATCTCTCACAGAATGTCTCCCACTTTCCCTCTGGTGACAGTTTCCTTCCCAGGGCTCTTCCTCATCATTTCACACCTAAATGCACTACTAGGTTCATCATGGTATACAGAAACATATCAACTCAGACATCCATACCTCACCAATTATTCCTTTCCTAGGGCCCTTCCTTCTGACTGGAGTGGGTAGTACATGTACATTAGAGAGTTCCTCCCAGATTTTCTTTTTAATCCAGCCCTTTCTTGTGAAATTGTAAGCTCCTTGAGGACAAGGATTATAATTTACCTTTCTTTGTATCTCCAGAACTTATTAGAATACCTACCATATAGCAAAGTACTTAATATTTATTGACTGATCTCTAACCTAACGCAACCTTTTGATTACTATCTTCCTGTTGTACCTTTCATTTATTATTTTGCATTATAGTTATCCCTATATGTTTCATGTACTAAAATAACCATCTTTCTTATTTTAGCTCCATAGCCTTGTTTTCCCAACTCCTATGTGGAATTCCTTGACTTTTAACCTCTAGATAATGAATCATATGACTGTTGTTGTCCTACCAACAGAATTTGATGAATCTCTAATAAGTAAATTCCTAATCCTGGTCTCTGATTTATATTACTCTTCTGTGTTGATTGCCAACACTTTTCTAGTTTTGAAGTCTTGGCCCTTGACTTCATAGCCTTTAAAAACTCTAAAAAAAAGAGTAATTAAGAATGTGCTTAAAGAAACCAATAGGATAGCCCATTTCACTTTTGGATTCTATTAATTTTAGTAGTATTTATTATCAATATTTCCCTTCCATCTCCTGGGAAAATTTCAAGTATTCTAACCTGCAACATGAGGGTCTTCAGCCCTAGAAGATAAGCCTGGAGAAATAGGGAAATTGGGTTTGGCAAAAATCTAATCTCCATATCTTTGTCAGCCTTCTGTAGTAGTTATCAAATTTTAATTTCCCAAATTTAAACTTTGTCTTTCCAGGTAGATTGTAAGGTCTTGGAGAATGAAATCATTATGGATACAATGTGGCACAGAAGGTAGGAGACTGGATTTTAAATCATGCTTCAGATACTAATTGTGTGACCTTGGGCAGCTCCCAGTTTCTCTCAAACCTCAGTTTCCTAATCTCTAAAGGTAGAGTAACAAGAACATCCACCTCACAGATCAGTGCTTTGACAGTCTTAAAGTACTTCTAAATACTAGCTATTAAAGATGTCTAGATTTTCCAGAGTATAAAATAAGTAAGCACTCAATAACTGTTAGTAAGCTAACAAATACTTATTAATAAGCCCTTCTACATAGCAGAGGTATTACAAAGATCAATGATGAATAAATGTTTGTAAAATATTCGACTTTGAGAACAGTACAGGGAGAATACTGTATAATCCATAAAGACTCTAGGAAGAGGCAGTTAAAAAAAAGGGCTATGCACATTTACTTTTGTATTCTATACTGCAGAAAGATAGAAGGAAGATGAAAACCATAGAGAGCTTAGGGATTTCAAAGCCTTATTACCTTATTGCATGCTCCATTTTCCTTGTGCAAGTTAATTTAATACCTTCCTGATAGAAACCTTTGTTTAGTGTAAGATATTAAAATAGAAGAGAAAATTCAAATTGCTAATGTAAATGGCATTCATTTTTATTCTGTAGTTTCTCAATTCAATTCATCAAGTATTTTAAAATAATAAAAGCTGATATTTATATAAAGTTTTGTAGTTTTCAAAGAGGTCTAAATCAATCAACAAGCATTTATTAAGTGTCAACAATGTGCCAGGTGATGGGCTGGGTACTGCAAATATAAAAACAAAAGCAAAATGCTCCCTAGCCTCAGGAAGGTCTTCCATTTTAGCAATCATCAGCTGAATATTTGGATATTTTCCTACATACCCAAAGGCACATGTATATGTATATCCTAAACACATGCAAAGTATCTAGAAGATACTTTAAAGGGGAAGACCCTGGCAGCTGGGTATACCAAGAAAGATCTTTTATATAACAACACTTCTTGATCTGAGTCTTAAAAACCATTAGGGACTAAGAGCATTCCTGTCAAGGTCAGGGTAAAAACTCCATGTTGTAGGTGTAGGCTTATTCTTATTTTGCAAATAAAGAAACAAACTCAGAAAAGCTTTAGTGATTTGGTCAGGGTCACAAACATATATGTATATGCAAAGAATTCAATAGCAAATAAAAAAATGGAAAAAATAACACCTGACTTTAAGGAGTTTATATTCTACTGAAAGACATAATTAATAGATAAGGAAAAATCATGGTTATTTGAAGAGGATGAGTACACTAGAATAGATCTACAGAAAGAGTCACTTGAATAAAGTTTTGTAGGAGAAATGGGGAATTCTAAGAGGTATAGGTGGGGAAGAAGTGAAAACTAGGTATGGCAAGCAACCTATGAGAAGGAGGAAGGTTTGTGGGGGTAGCCTATGGAGGGGTATAGCTAAGAAAAACCAAATAGAGTCAAATTCTGTTTTAAAAAGAAGCAATAGTAAATCAAATGGATTAAACAATTGATCCTGCCTTTTCAATGTTCAATTCAAGTTTCAGTTTCTTGTATGAATGTTTATCATGCTTCAAAAACTTTTTTCTCCAAAAAAGATAAAGTGAGAGAAATGATTACCTCTTTTTGAATGTGGGGTTCAATTTATGATTTCAATAAAAAGCAGTGTTCTCTTTAATCTATTAATCTTTAATATTCCCGTGACTACTTTATATTTCAAAGAATGATTATTCTTTACAAAAGTAATCAAAATCACCCTGGCTTTTTGAGGGGATAACTGAGTGATTTTTGTAAAATATTTAATTTTGTGCCCACTGTGTGTGAATCTATTTTACTGTATTGTAGAAATAGAACTAGTAAAGTTTATTTTAAATATGAGATTCTTTTCTTGCCATTTTCATTGGAATAGGTTTCATTTAATAGTCCTTTTTAAAGTAAAGATAAAAATTCCCCATCATATTTCTAACACTTATAAGGAATGATCTTAAAAGAACCCAATCTTTCTAAAATAATTTAGAAACTTTTAAATGGTTTGGGACTTGACAATCCACCCCCAAATTTTTACCCAGTTCTTGTCCAAATTTGCACATACCTTTCTGGTCTTAGTAATTACTTCTGATATTTCCAAAAGAATTTCACTTCAGTCATTTGCCAAAAATAACTCAAATGGTACTTGAGTTGGGCTTTCTGACAGATACAGTTAGATATGGAACATCATGAAATGTGATTGACAGAGCTGCACATATACAGCCAGGCTAGAGCTATTGAGTGTCTTTGTTTCCAGGACTGAGGAAAGGATTTAAAAATACCTTTTACTCATTTATACTAGTAATACTTCTTTGGTGGTCATATAGAAAAATCCACAGATGTGCTAAATTAAGACTCTTTAGGATCAGTGTTAAAAGACAACTCTGTTGTATTCTGTACACAGCTCCCTGTTGATGCCTTAAACATTTTCCATCACAAAATATACTCCCTCCCCCAATCATAAAAAACAAAAAAAATTTTATTCTGTATTTTTCTTCAGAATGTCTCTATGTTTTCTTATAAGTCAGAATTTGGTTTGATTTGTGCAGATATAATTATTTAAAAATATAAATAGGTTTAAAATATCTAAAATGAAATTGGAAAAAAAAGAATATTTTGCCTGGTTACTCTAATTTTTGTATTCTGCATGGCTCCTAAATTCTGATAAGCGTACTGGTACAAGAAATCCATAGCATGAAATAAATACTGAAAAAGGCATTCACTGACTTTACACAAAGACACGGTATCAGACATGGTATCTTTGCATAAGTCCTCTTGCTAAGAAGTTATTCATAGTTTCTGTGATGGACAGATTCAGTCACAACAAAACCTGTTTTTTTGCTTTCCCACATCATCTCTCCTCTCAAATGTTAAAAAAGATCTCATGTTTTATCTTTACCTGTTTTCATTTATAATGATTTGATTATAAAATTAACTAACTATAAACATGAAAGGAAATCAAGAAAAGCAAAACAGGAGGTATATTTTCAGATGCTATTTGAAAATAGACAAATGACAATGAAAAGGATATAGTCTTTGCCTTAAGGCAAATGGAATAACTAAGCATATCCACACATCATTTTAAAACTATATATTAGGGAATTTTAATGTATTCTTATTATGTATATCACTAATGAATTATGATTATAGATATAAGAATCCATATGAATATAATAGCTACAGTATAAATTTTATAAAAATTTGATGTTTGGGATAAAATTTTTTAAAGTATGCACTTTAAATTAAGATTAAAATAATGAGCCCTTTAACCAAGCATTTCACATCAAAAAAGACTAAAAAGTATTTTGTTTGCAAGTATCAAGTATCAGATTATTCTATTCTAAAGAATTAATCATCAGTAAAAGATGAAGTGGAGATGAAACTTTACGCATGTTCTCAAACTAAACTTAGGTTCATTTAAGAAAAAAAGACTTTTAAAATGATTCAAGGTCCTAAGACTTCCCTGCAATAATTAGTATATCACATGTTCTAGTTCTTGTCATCTTTTCAAACCTCTTCATCTTGGGCTAGGAGAGGAAGATAATTAAATGTCAACTGCACAAGTCACCTTACCCAGGGGAACAGTTAGAGACACCTTGTCTCTGTCACAATGCTTGATAATATTCACATGTGAGTGACAAGTCCAAGACTAACAAAATATTAATTTATTAATGTGTTTCTATGTTAAGAAGTACTGGCATGGCTTTTTCTTTTCTTTTCTTAAAGGGTTTTCTCTTCATAAAGCATAACCCTGGAATTAATTAAGATAATCAAATGAAATAATGAATGTGAAAGTACTTTGTAACCCTAGCTCTCAATTTGCTTCAATCTGGACTTGTGATTTCAAAATTAAAGGGAACTTTCAATAAGGATATTCCCTCTCCTAAAACAGATTTGTACCCTCCCTGTATCCCACTCTGAGAGAGTGGTCTTCAACACTGAGTGACTTGTCCAGAGACACACAGAGAACATGTGTCAAAGAACAGACTTGAACATTGGTTTCCCTGTCTCTGAAGTTTAAATTTCTATCCAGAGCACTTTGCTGCTTCTCAATGTTCTATAGAAATAGTTAAGAGACAGAAAACCCAGTAAAGAAAAAGAGTAATACCCTTAAATAACAAATATAAATGGATTATCATTCTATTTTCCTTATTGGAACTTTCCCCTTTTTTAACTATTAACTTTCTGGACACCAAACATTTCAGGACTCCTATTTCCTGGAAATGTCTGCCCCCTTTTGGCCAAGATCCAATAATTTTGATAAAAATCAAATAATTTGATATTCATCAGCTCTTACATTAACTGTGGAAGAACAGCTAGAAATATTTGATATAATCTATGATATCAGCAGGAGGAAGGAGGAAGAAGGAAGAAGGATTCAAATAAGTCAGGAAAGATTTCCAGCTATTTGGACTTCAGAAATTTAAGTCCTTTGAGATTACCTTCTTGCAGTAAAAGATGGGGAGTTTAATGAAAGGTTTTAGGCATGTGGCTCAAGAAATTCAAGTTCTAACTTTCAACTTTCTATATTTCATAGAAATGTTACCCATTTTTAACAATGAGAACTAGGTTCCAGTCCCAATCTGGAACAGAACAGAACAGACCCATTTCTTCCTTTTGCACTGAAAAGTCCATAATGAAATCCTGGCTGACAATCGATTTCACTGCTCCTTTGAAAAAATAGCTAGTACTGGGTGGCTAGGTGGCACAGTGGATAGAGCACCGGCCCTGGAGTCAGGAGTACCTGAGTTCAAATTAGGCTTCAGACACTTAATAATTACCTAGCCGTGTGGCCTTGGGCAAGCCACTTAACCCCACTAGCTTGCAAAAACTTAAAAAAAAGAAGAAGAAAAATAGCAGTACAGGCAATTCTTGCTTCACCTAAATTCACATTAAGCAAATTTAACTTTAGTATAGAATTCTGAAAGAAATCCACATTCTAAAAAAAAAAAAAAATTTAAAATCGGTATTAACTTTACTGTACAGTTTTGTGCTCTCTCCACTTCTGCTCCTCAACTCCCTGCTCTCTGGTCACCCCCTCCCCACCCCCCCAAAAAAAACCTCCAAGTGAAATCAAAGTCACCTTTCGGATGTGGGATTGACTTGAAACCTCATGCACTGAGAGAGGAAACCTTTTCCCCAAAGTCCACCTACGTGCTTGTTGACCCTGTGTCTGTCTTTCATCATCTAACCCTCCCTGATAAGCTATCCCATATTTGTACCCACTCCCCAACTGTCTCTAGTCCTCTGTTATCTGTATCTGTGTCCAACCTTCCCACATGTCTGCCCCACTCCAACATTTTCCACTTATGGATCATACTTCTCTTTCCCATGCTTCTACCTGTCCTTGAACCAATGCTGGCCTTTTCCCTCCGGGGAATGGCCCCCCCATTCCTACTTCTCTCCCTCCGATCTTCCATTTCCAGGGCAAATTCACATTAGATAAAAATCCCTATTTGTAGAGGTCTATGGAGGGGTCTACTTATGTAGGTGAGAACTAGCTATAATTGAATGGTAGGAGGATGTAGCATTTTGCTTCAGGACTTTCAGATACAATATTGAGTATGTTTTGAAAAATCCTTGAAGCCACGAGGATAGACCTTTTAAAATGCATTTGCCAAGAACTTTGGAACAAAATTTCATTGAGTTTGTTGGGGTTCTCAAGACTAGATTATGTTCTTTATATCAGGATTTATTTCCCTGGTAGTACTTGAAGTCTTCTCAGGTCAGGAACTGATAAAATTTTTTGACATTGTATTCCCATGACTTTCTAGAATGGTGCCTTAAACATGCTAGGTACTTATTGAAATGTTTTTGGGAAATGTTTGCTTTGTTTTGTTTAGAAGAGCTGAGGGTTTAATCAGATATCAAATGAAGTGTTAGAATAGAAGCCTCTGTGAGACAGAGAAACACACAGAGAGAGAGAGAGAGAGAGAGAGAGAGAGAGAGAGAGACAAAAAGAAAGAGAGATAGAGAGACAAACAGACAGACAGAGATATAGATTGATAGAGACAGACAAAAAGAGAGACAGAGAGACTGAGAAAGAGAGATAGAGAGACAGAGACGAGAGAGAGAGAGAGAGAGAGAGAGAGAGAGAGAGAGAGAGAGAGAGAGAGAGAGAGCTGGCCCATTTTGCTTGTTTCATTAGAGGGCTGGTACAGGATGGTTGGGAAGTCAAGGTGAAATGGAAAGTGGCTAATTAGCATTCTTTCAAACTATTCATGTCATGATAAAGCTTAACTCCCTGCATGTCAAGTCTACTGTAACTGTAACTGTAAATTAAGTTATCCAGCTCAATTTAAATTAATCTGTTAATGCATGCTGTTATTCTTTCTTTGTTTAGCCCATTTCTCTTTGTAAGAATAAACTACCTGTCCATTATCCAATTTACATTTACATTGAATACCTCTTTTTACTCCCCCCCCCACTTAGATTTTCAGGTTAAAATTGTTATTATAAGTAACAAATTTCACTGGGATGATGAAGTAGAAATTTAAAAGCTAACATGGAATGCTAGAAGGGCAAGGCTAATCCTCTAAATAAAGGTCAGATATCCCCAGGAAAAAAATGCAGTCACAACCACACTATTGGGTACAGGACTGGATGGCATAGCTATATCAGCTCCTGTACTCCCAGGAGCAATTATCTCATGGTAGGCAAAACTACAGAGGTTCCACGATTTCATCATTACAAGGGCCTCTTTGTATGATAATCTCTCCTAAAGTCCCACCTCAATCATGCAGAGTGTACACCCTAAATGGTTTACACAAGGTAATAATAATAATAAGGACTAACATTAATAACAGACATAATAGCAATAACAATATCCACTAGGAATTATATAGCAATTTAAGATTTTCAACGTGTTTCACATATTCTATTTCATTTGATCCTCACAACAACTGTGGGAGGTAGATGTTATTATTATCTCTATTTTATAGAAGAGAAAATTGATGCTGAGAAAAGGTAAGTGCTTTGCCCTGGGTCACAAAGCTAGTAAAAGCCTAGTTTGACTTAAGATCTTCTGACTCCAAGTTATCACTCTATTCACTTTCCATCCAGCTGCCTCAGTAACTTTCTGTTACCGTCCGCCAGTCTGTCAGATGATAAATCTCTATTTCTCTGATACAGAATCTTCTCTTGCCATCAGTCTTAGCTACTTTTCATTTCTCACCACCTATGGGACCTTTGGATCATGGAAACTGACTCTGGGACAAGGGTCGATGGTAGAAACAGGATTCAGATCTGTTTCACTCCAAACCTCCCACAGATTCAAAGAATCTTAATATGCTCAAGGGAGATTTTTTTGGAAAAGAAGCTTTGAGATTGTGCTTTATTTCCCTAGTCAAATATTTTTGTAATAAAATAGTGGGTCTTCAATTCAAAGTCCATTTCACTCAATTGTACAATTATACATGTTTGTTACTAGAGTGCTTTAAAAATTATTTGCAAAAGATTTTTATCAAGCATACCTTAGATTCATGTAAAGATCACTATCATTAAGATCTTTTTAAAATAAATTAGGATTATTAATTATTAGAAAATGAAGCAGGTCAGTAATATAGTATGAACAAGGGAAAACAAGCCTTAGTGATCCATTTCTTTCCTAAAACAATAAAAAAGATCTTCTAAGGAAATCATTTGACATGTTGGTTGAATGCTCTAAAAAAGATCCAAGGAAGAATATGGTCAAGAGTCCCACAGAATGAAATGGCATGTTTAGATTGTGTTCTGGAGTGTTGGAAGAACTATTTACATTAAAGAGATCTGGCCCTGGAGTCAGGAGTACCTGGGTTCAAATCCAGTCTCAGACACATAATAATTACCTAGCTGTATGGCCTTGGGCAATTAACCCCATTTGCCTTGCAAAAGCCTAAAATGAGAGAGAGAGAGAGAGAGAGAGAGAGAGATCAAAGATCCATCCAAATGTCAATATAATAGTAAAATTTAAGTTTCAATATTTAATGATATCTTTCAAATTACCTTTTTCTTGAGGGAATAATATTATCCATTATTTGTTAATTATTTGGGCATATCTTAAACAAATAATCCTTAAAGGCATGACTCCCCACAATCCTAGGGTTGTGAGGATTCAACAAGTTAACATAGGTCAAGTGCTTTGCAAATATTAAATCCTGCTCATTGTTATTATAAACATTATCTCACTTTTGACATGAATTTCCTTAATATATATGTCCTCCCCTAAATAATCTTTTATTGATAATTTATTTTTATTTTTCCAACTACATGTAATAAAAAAAAATCTTTCAGCATTCTTCCACTTGCATATTCATCACTCACACATTTTTCTATCACCCTTCCTTTCCACCCTACCTACCCACCTACAGGGTGAACAGTCCAATAAAAGTTGTATATAAATATCTGTATTCAACATGCCCAAATATTAATCATTTTGTGTACCAACATAATCTTAAGTGAAATTTCTCTTTCTTGTTGCAAAGCAGTTGGGTTAAGTGACTTAACACAAGGTTACACAGCTAGGTAATTAAATGTCTGAATTCAAATTTGAACTCAGGCCCTCCTGAATCCAGGCTGATGCTCTATTCATTGCACCACCTAGCTGCCCTGAAATTTCTCTTTCTTTGCATAAAGTGGTCTTTTCTGCAAATATCCCAATTACCTAAACTGGAGATACCCTGCTTCTGGAAAGACATCTTGCTTTCCTTTGTCACATGGGTGGAAGTAGTTTCTTTCAATTGACAGAATAAACTGCATCTTTAAAAAATACATAGACTGGGACACCTTTTTTTCCAATGGTGTCCAAAGTGGGTAAAGTTACATTCATCCACAAGGTGAGTACCATGAATTAAACCATTAAGTGGGAAAGAGTTACCTTACCCTTTGCCTGCTTCACTTTTTTACCCTAGGGCCTCAAAAATAGAGCTTGTGTTTTGATTTGTTTCATTTGTCCTTTTTGGTTCAGAGTGCCAGTGGTAAAATGTCTACAAGACCCAAGAATTGGAGTAACTGCCCTGGAATTTAGGATTCTAGGCTGAACGTTGTAGTCAGTGCAGCAGGGAAATCGTAAGTAGTCAGAGTGTCTGGGTCTTGAATTTAAAGAGGAAGAGATCTTGAAGCTGGGACTACCCTGAGCCCACAAATTGGGCTAATGTGTAAATCTAATCTCCTTCTCATCCTTAGAGAATGAAATAATGTTAGGGGGGCACTATTGTCCAAAAGTTTTGGGAAGAGTGATGTTATGTATTTATTCTTTCAGTCATTCGAATAGCACAGTTTCTTTGAAGAAAATAAAAAAAAAATTCCTTTGTTAAAACTAATCTGATTGTTAAGTAATTCAATGAAACTAGGATACAGAAGGTTCTTATAATTGGAAGAACAACTTTGATAGAGTTGTAACCATGGCAGAGAACCTTAACACAATGAAGCCCAATTGAGGTTACTGGAGAACCTCAGACAATGGGTAAAAATCACTATTATACTGACGTGAAAGTGGTTTCACCATTATGGAATTAAATCCATTGACAAATCTATTCCATTTTCTGTTATACCCTTTCCAACTTCATCTCCAAATGTTCTTGAGATGATGTGGCTTAGTCAGGTACATTGTCCAGATTTCTATAGGTATGATTTTGCTTTCCCATGCTGCTCATAATCTTCTATCATCTTCCTCTATAGTGTTTTACAAATGTATCTGTATCCTAAACCAGTGTTGCCCTTTGCATTCATTTATATCAGACTCTTCTTTTTGTCAATAGAACTCATTATCCTTTTCCCTAAACACTCCCCCTCCTCTCTTATCTTTTCCTGTTTAATTCCATCCTCCCAAATCTCTCAGATTTATAATCCAGGAGTCATCCTGGATTCCTCACCATGTCTCACTTCCACATCCAGAATATATTAACTTGCATTTTATTTCCCTCGATACATTATTACCAAGGTCTGTTGATTTCACCTTTGCAACATCTCTTAAATACACTTCCTTCTCTCCTATAACACTGTCACCATTCTAGAGCAGACCCTTGTCACCGGGTAGCCTAATGGTAGGTGCACGTGTCTCACATCTCTCCCTTCTTCAATTCATTCTCCATTTAGTCACTAATATGATTACATAAGTCTGATCACCCATAGTTAATAAACTTCAGTGGCTTCGTGTTGTTTCCAAGAGCAAGTAAAAATGCTGTTTGGCAATCACATTTGAACTCGGGGTTCTCCTAATTTCAAGAACTGTACTGTTTTCTCCTAGCTGCCCCTCTACATTTTTCTGAAATAAAATATTTGTCCCATGTAGATACATGTCTTATAAAAATCTATAAGCAGCTGTACTCTTCCCTTTCTCATATCTTTTACTATCTTCAGCTGTATTGACCTTCATAATGGTCACTTGGTATCAAGCTTTGGGATAGATAGTTAATCTCTTTGGACCACAGGTGTCTCATTTGTAAAATTAGGATGATGTCAAAGATTCCTTAGAGTTCTATAATTATGATACTACAATCCTGAACAGTTAATATTCAAATTATCACTTTTTGCAGGTGATACATTGATGTATATAAAAAACACTAAAAATCAAGTAAAATAATTAAAACAATAATAAGAAAAACTGCTATATATAAAATAAATTCATAAATCATCAGCATTTCTCTATAATCTCAAAAATATTAAGTGATGAGAAATAGAGAAATTACATTTGAAATTGCTATGGAATATATAAAGTACTTGGGATTCTATATACCAAGATATACAAAAGAATTATTCACATACATGTGTGTATATATTTACATATAGATTGCATAGCTGTATATATCTGTATATATGTATGTTTGTATGCATACAGCTATCAACTTTTGTTTACAGAAACACTGATCTAAATATAGCAATGGGAAGAACATTGATTTTTCATGAATAGGATAAGCCAATATAATAAAAAGGACAATATTTTCCAAATCAATGTCAAAGTACCAAAGGATCACTTTAACAGAAGTGGAAAAATAATAAAATTCATATCTAGAGTAAAAGACCTAAGATTCTTGAGAGAAATAATGAAAAGAAGTGGAGATGGAGTCCTGGTAGTTCATATCTCACATTATACTACAAAGCAGATTTTCTCAGAACTATTTGATGAGAGAGAGAGAGAGAGAGAGAGAGAGAATCAGTAGAATAGAATAGACACAACATATGGAAGCAAATGTAGCCAGGTACTGATATTAAGACCCATTTGGTGAACATTACTGGAGCAAATTTTGGGCAGAAGTATGGAAAAAAATAATTTTAGATCATCACCTCATATAGCATATCAAGATAAGCTGCAAATAGATATATAACTTCCTCACACCACAAAATAAATTATAGATGCAAGGAGAAAAATCACCAGATTTGATCTTTGGAATGAAGAAAAACTCATGACCACAAAAGATCTAGAAAGAATCACAGAAGATAAAATATATAATTTTATTACATAGAATCTAAAAATTTTTGCAACAAAAAATCCAGTAAAGCTGGATACAAGGAAAACAATTGACTAGGGGCAAAATTTTTGCAGCTTCAAATTGATAAGAAACTTCACAACTGATAAATGGTCAAAAGGATATGGGCAGGCAGTTTTCAAGGAAAGAAATTCAGGTTATTGCCAATTGAAAAATACTCAAAAACACTACAAATTAGAAAAGTACAAATTAAAGTCATTTTGAAATTTTGTGGCTGTTACACATAAGAGTGGAAAAGAAAAAAAAGAAAATAATAGATTTTAAAGAGAATATAGGAAAATAAGTATATCAATGTATTTGCAGATCTATGAATGACTTTATCATTCTGAAAAAGTAATTTGGAATTACACCAAATAAAGTTAATAAATATTATATATCCTTTGAGCAAACTCTATGAATAGATAGATAGATATGTACAAAAATATTTATAGCACATTTTGGTGACCAAAGAAAAAATAGCAATGATTGAAAAATAAAGGGATGTCTATCCCTTTAAGGAAAAATTGAAAAAGTTTTAGTATTTAAATGAATATGATAGAATATTACTCTGCTATAAGAAATGAGAAAATAAATTTTCTAAGATAAATCATAAAAATTATACAAATTAATAAGAATTAAATAAAAACTAGATCACTATATTACATAAATATCATAAAAATTAACAGTTTTGAAGATTTCCATAAACTAATAATGAAATGAGCAGAACAAGAACAGTATCAACAAATAATACAGGTGCAGCAAGGTGGCACAGTGGATAGAGCACCAGTCCTGGAGTCAGGAGTACCTGAGCTCAAATCTGCCCTCAGACACTTAAAATTACCTAGCTGTGTGGCCTTGGGCAAGCCACTTAACCCCATTGCCTGGGGAAAAAAATAAAAAAAAACCCAAATAATACAAAAAAGACAAATAATTTTGAAAGCTATAAAAATAATCTATGCAGTGACTCCTCATGTTTTCAGAGGACAGCTACTGAAATATGCTCTCCATTAGAGAGAAGTGATGGAATAAATAACATTTTTGCATACAGCAAATGAGAGAATTTTTTTCTTGATTATGCATATTTGTGATAATATGTTGGGGTTTTTTGGGGGGGTTGTATTTTTCTGTTTTTAATAGAGGTTGGAAGGATGCCACACATGTTGGATTTAATTTCAAATGAGGTCATTGCTTTGTTAGTTTTGCTTAATTGTTTTACTGTGTCACAAGAACCAAACCAAAAAGTGCCAGAAATACACAAACATTTATAATGTAAAAAATAAAATACCTGAATAAAACTTTAAAAACAAATTTTACACATCCTTCAAAGCCTGGGGAGGGGGAGGGATTTGGAGAATTCATGTTTCAAAAGCTTTGTCCTGATTACCTAAGACACAATGAAGGACTGGTAGGTGGTGCAGTGGATAGAACACTGGTCTTGGAGTCAAGAGGACAGGGGTTCAAATCTGGCCTCAGACACTTAACATTTACTAGCTATATGACCTTGGGCAAGTCATTTAACTTGATTACCTTGCATCCAGAGACATTTCCAGGCATCTTGCATTATACATGGCCAATGGACCGAGATGGTGACTTAGCACAGCACACCCTCATTAAAATACAATTCATTTGCTTGTCATGACATTACCTCCCTGTTGTCATGGGACAACATGACTTGCTGTCATGTTCTTCAAAAATGAAGGACAAACATCTAGATACAGTGAACTGACATTTATTTCCCTCCTTTAAATCCAAATTGCAATTTTTTATTCACTTATTGAACATTAAATAGTGTTCAATAAAAAATATTTAAGGTTGTTTATGTACCATCTCCCTCCCCTATTGGATTGTGTAATACACAGAATCTAGCTATACAGAGTGGGCTATATAGAGTCCTTAATATATATTGGAGGGAAGGGGAAGGGGGAAATAGAAGGGAGAGGGCAAGAAACATGGAGAAATATCACAATTATGACTAAAGTAAAAATGAAAAATTAGATTAAAAATAGATGTTAGCTCTATAACAGTCATCCCTTCTCCATCATAGAATATTTTTATTAGATTCCCCTAGGGGAAAAATAGTACAAATTTACATTTTCCTAAGAAGATTAAAGGTTACAGAAAAGGGCAAGCATTTCAAGATGTACAGAACAATTTAATGTTTTAAAGTTCTAAAATTGGCTTAAAAGGTAGAATATCTGACTTAACATTTCTAAATATTCAGAAAGATCCTAAAATAATTCCTCATTAATCACTTTGAAGAATTTTTCCCTTAAGTTTAAAGCTAGTTTGCATTAAAAATCTTAGTGATTTTAGGTTTAAGGTCTATGCACAAAAATTTGAATCACACCTGCCTTTACACATCTCTGCTCATGGAAGTGTGAATGCAAATTACTAGAATGGGAAAATTATAAGCAATTTACATTTGTTGTAGTCTTGTTTCTATGGCAGTGGGAGAAGATGACCACAATCTGTAGCCCTGGTAACTGGAAATACACATGAAATCATAAGGGCTGCCCCTGCAGAATGCTTCTTTTCATCTCTTAGTGAAAGAATAGGAAAGAAAATGAAATCAACTTTTAAAAAGCCTCAATGACATGGGAAGAGTTGATCACTTTAAAGAAGAAATCATCATCATTAACATTTATTTCTCCTAAAGCCCTTTATAGCTCTCTTTACTGCTGAAATAATAATCAAGGCCTTTCTCTTCCCTTCTTTAAATGAAACCTTGAGATGTATTCAGCATAAGAAAATTAAAAAGAAAATAACTACTAGATAATATATTTTTAATGAGAGCAAGAAAGGGAAAGGGAAAGGAAGAGAGTTCTGTACTCTAAAATCATTTTAAACAGATATTTTAGTCATTTGATTAAAAATGACCAAAATGTGATAAGACATTGTTGTTCTAAAATTTTTTTTCACACAACACCTACCTTAAAAGGAGATAATTTTCAGAAGAGAGTGCAGAGTCCCAAGCTGTGGTGTCTGCTTCCATCATATAAATGTCTTAGAGGGTTTATTTTAATGACTTAATATATTTTCAGTCTGGCTCCCTAGGGATGAATGTCCATTTTATAAAGCTGTCTTACATTGGACATACTTACTGGCAGCCCAAGAAGAGACATAAAGGATTAAATGGTCATAAAAAATTAACCAGTCTCACATCCCCTCAGGTGTTCCTCCAGAAAAGGGTTAAGAAAAATCCTTAAAGGATTCTGTGAAAACCTGCATTACTTAGTATTGCCTGGGCTATGACTAAAGGACCTTTGTTCCTATGGTTTGAATTCCGCAGTTTACAAAAAGCGTATGAATAGGCACATCCTGGGAACAAAATCAAGTGTCAGGTGAAAATGTTTCCAGAAGAGGCTTCCTATATAAAATTCTGAAAGCAATTATCCAATCATTGTAATCCAGGGCTTTCTACATTTTATGAGACAACGCCCTTTTTTTAAAAGGGAAAAAAAATCACAATTGTCATTTCCCTTTTCATTAGACATGTCTATGCAAATAATTATCTTAATTATATTTTATACCAACTTTTATTAAAATTTTTATGACACAAGAAAAAACTTTAAAATAATGTTAAATAACCACTCCACTACATTCACTGGCATAAAACCACAGATTAAAGCAACAAGGGACTTTCATGTCTAACTTTTTACAATTAAAGAAACCAAAGGCCCAGAGAGGTTATGAAACATGTACAAGACACAAGTAAGAATTCAAAGAGACAGGATTTGAATATAAATCTTCTGACATCAAATCCAACACTAATTCCCCAGTACTACAGTATTTTCCAAAGTAAAAGGGAAAAATACAACTAAGGCAATAATAGTGGTCCAGTAGATAGAGCACTGGGCTCGAAGTCAGACTTCGCTTCATGAGTTCAAGTCTGGCCTAAGACACTTATTAGCTGTCAGGACTCTATTTATTTCAGTTTCCTCATCTGTAAAATGAGCTGAAGAAGGAAATGGAAAATCATTCTAATTGCCAAAATAACATCAAGTTATCAGTTAGACTTGACTGAAAAAAAGTGACTGAACTATATAATGAGCAAACATCTGAATGCTATTCCTCTCCTTAACCACCCCCACCTGATACCCCCAACACACAATCTCCAAGAACCACCCTTGAGACCTGGGATAGGGAAAAGGTGTAGACTTATCTATATCCTCTCAAATGACAGGCTACAGCAAGAATAGCTGAAACTCACTAACCTCCTTCATCCAGAGTACTTACAGTCCAGAATTCAGGGTCATCTCTAGTTTTCCTGATTCATTCTGGCCACTGGACCCAGATGACTCTGGAGAAGTGAAGCTGGTGATTTTGCAGAGCACCTCCTCACTCAAATCCAATTCATTTGCTTGTCATGGCATCACTTCCCTGATGTCATGGTCATCTTTCAAAAACAAAGGACATAACATTAAAAAAAACGATTAAAGCCCAGGACCAGGAACATTAAATTGGCTTTGAAGAGGCTCATAAAACAATGGTACTCCAGTGGTCAACCTTCTGGGCTTTGTGTATCTATGGAACAGCATGTTTCTAATTCATCTATCAAAGGGTAGACTGGGTTGGGATCATCTAATTAGTGTGAGTGGGTTAAACAGAAGCCATTCAGAAATAAAAAAAAAAGAGCCAGATGTCCTTGACCCCTACAGAGCAAGGGAGGGAGGGATGCCTATTCCTGTCTTCATGTGCTACCATGAACTCTCTTTTACTTTCATTGGGGAAAAACTAGTTAGACTAAATCCTTCTCGCTTTCACTTTAGTTAACTGATTTGTATTTTACTTTCACTGGGGAAAAAGATTCTACATGTATTTATGTGAGTATTGTTTTGGAAAATATTAAGTGATATTAGTTATTTCTTTGAGAATTTTCTGAGTAGTACATCTACCCTAATTTAAAAAACTTTAATGTATGCTGATGGGGTAGGATGAAGGGTGCTGTCCAAATTTAGTCTGGGTAAAGCTTGAAGCTTTACAGACATTTCCCAAGTGCTTAATAGACTCTATGAATGAATAATATTCCATTTAATAGTTATTCACAATTAGATTAAAATATCTTATTCTGGAGATTGCATGGTACAGTAGAAAGGACACTGGATATGGAGTTATAGAAACTGGGTTCTATTCCTATATCCATCAATCTGGGAGACCTTGGACAACTAAATTAATCTAGACTTTAGTAGTCAAACTATAAAATATAGAGTTTGGATTATATTGTTTGTAAAGTTCACTTAACCCTAAATCTATGAAACTGTGTGATATGAACATCTATGTTTGTATGTGCATGTACTATGGGGAAGCTAAGGGCAACTTTCCCTTGACATTAGCTAGATACCAGCATACCTCAGAGATATTATAGGTTTGGTTCCAGTCTACCTGACTAAAGCAAATATCCCAATAAAGAGAGTCATATGAATTCTTGATTTCCCAGTACTTATGAAAGTTATATTTATACCACACCATACTCTGTTAAGTGTACAATAATATTTTGTCTAAAAATTTAATGTACATAGCCTCAATTAAAAAATGCTTCTTTGCTCAAAAAATGCTAACCATTTTATAAATCTTCAATGAGTTGTAAACTTTTAGCTTGTAGAGGTCCTTGTTTTTATTTTGATAGGTGCTGACTGATCAGGGTGGTAGCTGTTGAAGATGGGGGTGACTAAGACATTTTCTTAAAATAATACAATAATGAAGTTTGCTGCAGAGATTGACCCTTCCTTTCACTTTTTGGTTTATTAATTGGTAAAATTTCAATATTGTTGTGTCTCAGGGAATGTGAGGCATGAGAAGAGTGAGAAAGATGAGGAAAGAGCCTGTGAGGAGAACAGTCAGAATGAAGACAACATTGATATATTCAGTTCACAGTTTTATATGGGTATGATTCATGCCCCCCCCCGAAATTATAAAAGTAACATTAAAGAGCACTGAAAGCAGATCAACATAATGGATAATAATGATACTAGTCCTTCATTCTCAAAGAAGACCATGACTTGGGGGTGTGGGGGGGTGATGCCATGACAAGCACATGAATTGGATTTGAGTGAGGGGACGCTGTGCTATGTCACCAGACTCACTTTCTCCTCCAGAGCCATCTGGGTACAGTGACCAGATAGGAATCAGGATAACTGGAGATGGTCCTGGATGTGAGACACTTAAGTGATTCACTTAAGTGATTCACCCAAGGTCATACTTCTAGTAAACATCTTGAGGTTGGATCTGAGCTCCTGTCCTCTTGACTCCAAGATCAGTACTCTATTCATTGTGCCACCATAAAGGATATAATAATGATGATGAAAAAAAGGTTGAAATATTGAAAAAAATCACCAAAATGTGACACAGAGTTATGAGGTGAGCACATGCTGTTGTAAAAATGGCACCAATTGCCTTGTTCCATTAAGGGTTGTTCAATTTGTTAGGGAAAAAAATCTGTGAAATGAAGTAAAACAAAGCACAATAAAATAACATAAACTAATTCTTGGATGGAAAAAGAAAAAAAGAAAAAGCAGCATTATGAGTAAAACACAAGATAATGATATAAGGAAAGGATATTGTTTCCATAAAAAGATTTGGGAGTTTTAATGCACTGCAAGTTCAATGACTCAACAGTGTGATTTAGCAGCCACAAAATCTAATTTGATATTAAGCCACATCTAAAAAGGCATTGCTTCTAGGAATAGGGAGGTCCTACAGAACTGTGCTCACAGCAAGGCTCATGTGAAGTATTTATTATGCTCATTTCTGGGCAGTACAATTTAAGAAAATCATTAATAAACTTGAATGAAGGGCATTGAACCTATGTCATATAAAGAATAGATAAAGGAACTGGCATGTTTAGCCTAAAGAAAAGAACATTTAGGGAGGTAGTTCTCTTCAATTATTTGAAGGGATGTCACATGGAATAGGGATTCAGTTTGTTCTCTCTGGCCCCTGAGGGCAAAATGAGAAGGGAAGGATGAAAGGTGCAAAGATATAAATTTAAGTTTAATGTCAGAAAAACCTTCCTAACAATTACAGCTATCCAAAAGCTAAGTTAAGCTACCTGAAGAAGGAGCAATTCTCACACCCCTACGTTCCCCTCTCCCTCCCCTCTGAACACACACCTTGGAAGTCCTCAAACAGAGCTAGCTGGGTCTATTACAGTTGAATTTCTTTGGTGTACAGATTAGATTAGATGGCTACTGAGGACTTTTCCAAGTCTCAAATCCTATGATTCTCTAGTAAAACAATGTAGACCTCCAGAATAATCATTTTTAAGGTCTGGGATGGGAAGATATCTCTAAATAAAATGAATGTAAAAACAAAAGATATCAAAAATTATTTAATTGTTAAGTAAATACAGCCTTTGTAACTAACTAAAACTCAGAGAAAATTGGTGGGAGAAGTTGCAAAAAAAGGGAATGCTTTCAAAACCAGGAGATTGTGACTTTGGAATGGATTATAAGAACTATGATAGCATCCAGATGGTGGGGCAATTCCCACCTAACCAGGAGAACACTTGAGGGTTATTTTTTCCCTGTTTTATAGATTGTGATTTTCTTCATAAACAGAGAACAGTTAAAAGCTATTTTTCTTTTATTTGCCATAGAGACTGTGTTTAAAAAAAAACATAGAACAAAAGAAGAAGCAGCAAGAAGTTGAGAGAGACAACAGGTCTCCTCCAAATATTCTCCCTTCCTAGTAACAGGTAGCTAACAGAAGATAGAAACTCAATGCACTGTTTGGTATTGACTCACATTTGTATTGTGTCACCCTTCAGACTAACAGCTGCTCTCTGAGAGATTTTTTTGTTGTTTTTTTTTCCTTTTTTCTCATTCTTTCAATAAAATTTTCTTCTCAAACACTAGAACCTATATGGCTACAACCATCAAAATTTTCTGGTCAGTTACCTTATAGTGGTAAGGCTCAGATATCTATTTTTTGGCTAATATTTGAAAATCAACCCAAGTTTTTTTTTTTAACTTTTTTTATTTATTTAAAGCAATGGGGTTAATTGACTAGCCCAAGGTCCCAGAGCTAGGCAATTATTAGTGTCTGAGGTCAAATTTGAACACAGGTCCTCATGATTCCAGGGCCTGTGCTCTATCCATTGTACCACCTAGCTGCCCCAAGAACAACCTAAGTTTAAAGAGATTCATTATTTAGTGGGCTACATGGTGATGAATTTATTAGCAATGGCAACTTTCAGATTATTTACTAAATTGTCAAAGGTTAATAAAATTGCTTCTGGAGAGACACAGGTCCTGAGGCAGATATATGGCATAGTGGTAGAGTGGCAGAGAGATGAAGATGTAAATTTGATTCTTATCCCAGACACTTACTCTCTATGGCACCCCTGGGCAAGACACTTAAACTTGTTTCCATTTCTTTATCTGTAAAATGAGCTAAAGAATGAAATAGCAAACAACTTCAGTATCTTTAACTTCTTGCTTTTTTAACCCCAAATGGCATCATGAACACTTGGCTATAACTGAAAAATGAACAGCATATATACTAAAATGTACCAAAATCACTAGAGAAGGGCATATACTAAATATATATTCCTATTTATATATGTGTGTATATACATATATATATATGAATATGGCATGTGTATGTTTATTTATATATACACTGATTCACTCAAAAGGCAATTAATCCAGGTATTATTCATGCACTTTATTTTTCATCATATATGGTTAGATCAATCACTTTACCGTTAGTAGAGATTTTCCTGAAAAGGATTTGAAGTGTTCCCACAATTAATGAAATAATTTTATTAATTGGAGATTTTGGAAAACCTAACCATAAAAAAAGAATCCCAATTTTTGGTGACTTTATAAAGGGTATTTTCCATGATATCAACAAACAACTCATATGAATATATGTCATTGTATTCACACTGCAAATATCAGTGTCAACACACAGACAATTCTCAGTAGAATATTGAACCATATTATCTTCATAGTCAAATCTGTAATGGGACAAAAAAAAACTCAATATATATGCAAGTAACCTTCTAGTCCGTCTTTTTCTGGTAATCCATCTAGAAGTACAAGACATTCTTAAATATGAAGCACTAAAATAGCCATTGTGTAATTTCTTCAACACAGCTTAAAATTCCTATTCCTGCAGAAGGTTGTGGCCTGCATTCAGGGTCATAAAGCAAGACCCTGATATAAAGAATAAATAAAAGCTTCCCTAGTTCAACTGCTTTTCTTCAAGCTCCAGGTTATTTGATTTTTTTTTGTCAAAATATAACCCCCTTCTCTCATTGCAGACCCAGAATTTTATCTATTTCAATCAACCTTTCTTAAAAGCAATAGTGAAAGACCTATGTTGTGTGCATATGTATGTATGTATGTATGCATGTGTTTGTGTGCATGTGTTTTCTTTTTTAAGAGAGCTAAATGGAGTAGTGGATAAGGTTCTTTACTTTTAATGAGAAAGACTTGAATTTAAATCCTCCCTGAGACACATTCTCTAACCTCTTTTTCAATCTCAGTGTCTTCATCTGTAAAAATGGCCTAATAATAGCATCTATGTGGCAAACTTGTTGAGTGGATATAATAAAATAATAAATGTAAGAAACATTCCAAAGTTTAAAGTATCATATAAGTGATAGAAACTGTAATTGTTTCTCTCTTTTTTATTAAAATTGATTGTTTTTCAGATACTAAGCCAATCACCTGATGGGGTGATTTAAAAAAAATAACTGTTCTCTAATATATGGGAGTGGTTTTTAGCTACCCTTTTCTCAAGACAATCACTCCAGAGTGAGGCTTCTTTTAAAAATTTAAGGATCCTTACTCAATAAGAAAACAAATCCTGATATTTGTTAAAATATATAGCAGCATTTTAACAACTTTTAAAAATCAGTGATACCAACAATTCAATTCTAGGCCTATATCCAGAAGAAATCACAAAAAAATGGGAAAAGTCCCATATGTTCCAAAATATTCATAGCAGCTCTTTTTGTAGTGTCAAAGAATTGAAAATTGAGGGGATACCCATCAAATGGGGAATAGCTAAACAAGTTATGGTATATGAATACTATGGAATATTATTGTCCTATAAGAAACCATGAATGGTTAAATTCCAGAGAAGCATGGAATGAATTACAGGATCTGATGCTGAGTAAAGGGAGTAGGATCAGGAGAACAATGTACACATTAAGAACACTGTAAGATGATCACCTGTGACAGAAACGGCTCCTCTCAGCAGTTCAGAGAATTAGGACAACCCTAGGAGACTAGACATGGCCCATCCAGAGTAAGAAAAAAGAAACAATCCTTCAGAGTCTGATGAACACTATATTCACTTTTTTAATAAATTCTTTTTTAAAATTTTATTTATTTAAGGCAATAGGGTTAAGAGTGACTTGCCCGGGGGTGGCTAGGTAGTACAGTGGATAGAGCAGCAGCCCTGGAGTCAGGAGTATCTGAGTTCAAATCTGGCCTCAGACACTTAATTACCTAACTGTGTGGCCTTGGGCAAGCCACTTAACCCCATTTGCCTTGCAAAAAAAAAACCCTAAAAAAATAAGAGTGACTTGCCCAAGGTCACACAGCTAGGCAATTATTATCTGAGGTCGAATTTGAACTCAAGTCCTCCTGACTCCAGGGCCAGTTGCTCTATCTACTGTACCACCTAGCTTCCCCTGAACACTATATTTACTTTTTTAAAAATATCTCTATGCATTTATTTTCCTTAATCCTAATTCCTCATATGGAAAAGGACTAATCTGTAAACATGTTTAACACATGTATGTACAATATTAAGTTGACTGTTGACTACTGAGGGGAGGATGTGGGAAGGGGAGGTGCAAGGATGTTTTACAAGTCAAAAATACACATAGGCATATGGATGAATGTTGAAAAACTTTCATAACATGTACTTGGAAAAATAAAATAATAAAAATCAGTAACAGTTCTGCTTATATACACACATTTTTTACTTTGGTCAATAAGCATTCTTATTTTCCCTTTTCTCAATCTTTTTTTAAGTAATGCTAAAGTGAATCATGCCCTTTCCTATGTCCATACCAAGCTAAAATTTTTAAATCCCAGGTTGATATGGTTTTTGCTTCAAAAGATCTTTCTTTTTCTGATAAATTTACATAAAGCATAAAGAAAACAAGTCTACAGGTACTTTTAGGTTTTAGTAGCAATTACTAGCATATTACTTAAAGTAGATTCCCTGTATTGAGTGAATTTTCATTGGATCTTAGCTAACTCCTGCCAGGACATGATACAGACATAGTAAAACTGTAGTTTATTCATTCAAGAGGAAGTTATACATCATCAATAAGTCATGGACATTGTTTTTTGATAATCAGCGGATGACATTTGTAATTTTTCCCTCCAAATCTACTATGATCCAAGGAGAAGATATAATTGATCCCAATAGATAGAACTACTTTCATACCTGGATTTGAGTACAAGAACATAGTTGGAACCTGGTATAAGGGATGGGTCAAATTTCAAAAAGAGGGATCAGGATCTCTTATTTCATTGTCTCTGACTCTGTGATTTCTCCCAGTGAAAATCACAAGGGGAAAATTAATTAAAGCTTAGATTTTGGTTCATGCTGGGGTATTCTCAAAGGGAGCAGGGTGAAAAAGCAGTATTGCAGTGAAGGTACAATGTAAATTAAGTATAGAATAGATATTGATTGCCTATACAAAAAAGAAAGGTAAAACATACACCAAAAAGCACAACCTGACAGATTTTTTAAGAAAAGTCTTTAAGTATCTGCTGTATCTTAACTGTTTTACTTTTCAGGGAGGTTAAGACTCACATATTAAAACATGCTGCAGTTTGCTGAATATTACAATGCATTTTGACCTTGTAATATCTAAACAATTACTATTTCCTCTGGGTTCAAGTCTTCAAGAAAGAAGACCAGTGTTGAGCTCACCCTCCTGTAAGTCATCACTTTTGCTAAGAATTGTAGGGCAGATAGGTGGCCAGTGGATAGAGCACCAGCCCAGAAGTCAGAAGGACCTAAATTCAACTTGGACCTCAAGCACTTAATTACCTCACTGTGTGACTTTGGGCAAGTCACTTAACCCCATTGATTTGCAAAAACCAACAAAAAACACAAACAAAAAGGAAAAGGAAACAAAAAGAAATGTAGTGGATACTGAGAAAGCCACTGTAGACTCTAATAGGTGAGGACCTGACTTCTCTCACTCATCAGTATTCCTCCAAAACTAGGAGTGCTTTGGTAATTAAGGTCTAGCAAAGGAAATATATAGCAGAAAAGCTACCAAGGGACCCTAAGGAGGTTCAGGCTCAGCTTTCTTTGCTAAGCCCCTGACTTCTCTGGCAGAGGCTAATAGATACCTTGATGTACCTCCCCTCTCTCTAATGGAAAAATTTACTTGCTATTCTAAGATGTCAACTCAAGAAGAAAGTGAGGGTGAAGTTACTCCTCAGGTCCAATGAATAATTCACTCCTCCTACTTTTTTTTCTTTTTTTAGATTTTTTTTTTGCAAGGCATTGAGGTTAAGTGGTTTGCCCAAGGCCATACAGTGAGGTAATTATTAAGTGTCTGAGGTCGCATTTGAACTCAAGTACTCCTGACTCCAGGGCCAGTGCTCTATCCACTGCACCACCTAGTCTACCCCTATTCCTCCTACTTTACTGGTCATTACAATCTGATCCAGATGCCCTTCCCCTCATACCTTTTTCCTCTTCCTCCCCCTCTGTATAGTTTGGGAGATAAAGGGACCATCAAGAATTTGTTGAATCATCTCAAAAAGAAAAGTTCTTCAGAACTGAATCTTAAGGAGTGACCAGAGCAAGTCAGTTTATGCTTCTTGCAGTACAACGCCCCCCCCCCCCCGCAAACACACATGTTTTATTATTGGTAGCATAGCAGAATAGAGAAACATACATACAATTATATGCATATATGCATACCACTTTTTGGTAATATTCTTGCTTCTGTAAAATAACCCAAAAAATTCCCTTGTGATTTATTATCCATGGCTGAATTTAAGATACTAAAATAATTCTGTTCTCAGTTGACCTTCATGTTGACAAAATTATGAGCTCATGGAATGACTTTTTGAAAAATATTTTATCTTCTCATATAACTAAATGTAGATAAAATTGGCTCTTTACATATCTAGGTTACTGTAAAGTTAAAATGTGTTTTATCTTTTATCTCATAAGCCCCACATAATGTACATTTTGTAGTAAGAAAACTAATAAGAATCTCAAAATCAAGATGAGGAACTGGGACCTCTTTTCTAAATATAACAAAGGGACATTGCTCCAACTAGCACCTCTGTGGTCTTCAGGACTACCATCCCAGCTTACTCCCCTGCAATCAGCAGTGAACTCAAAGTTGAAATATTATTTGAATATTAATCTAGCTACAGTGAACAAGAGTAGACATAGAAGTAGAAGACTAAAGGGAGGCATACAGTTAGCATTCTATTGACAGATATTCAGTCATGAAGTATTAAGAGGCTAACTTCTAGTAGTAGCAATAAGAATGAAAAGAAATATAATTCAAGCAACATAGTACAGAAATAATTGAACAGACCGTACCTGATTGGATACTGGAGATGAGGGAAAGGAAAAAGTCAAAGGCAACACTAATTACTAAGACAGAGATATTCAACTCTGATTATGTCAACATCAGAAAGGTAGGAAGCAGGAGGAGAGAGGAAAAAGGAAGAAAGGAAGGAGGAGTAGCTGGTTTAGATGTCTACAAGCAAGTATGTTTTTGGCAAGGTAGCTAGAGTAATCAATTGGAACTGTAGAGAGCTTATCAAAGAAGGGGAGAACTAAAGAGGACAGCTAAATCAAATGCTAACCAGAAGTTAAAAAAATGAGAACTGATCCATCATGGGCAAAATAAATACAGAGATAGCTTCAAAGTATGTGTCACTGGCACATACTGGCTGCACTACCCTGGCAAAATTATTGTCTCTTATTGATATCAATTTCTTTATTAAAATATAAGTTGCAAAAGAAGTTACTGACCTATGGTGGTAGAGTGAATTTCCTTATCTAGGAGCTCATTGCAGGAAAGCAGTCACAGGTCTCCATATCTTTGTATGAACATGGTTGTGTAACATATGTGTGATATTAAACTGGATACTTCAGATGATCACTTAGGCCAAGAATTTGTAAAACTGATCAGTTCTTTCATCAGTTCCCAAGATAATCATTGCTGCGGAATTCTATCCCTACCACAATTACATTCTCCAACTAATAGCAAATGGCTTCAAGTCATGAAAGATCACAATATTGGGAGAGTCTACATTGTGAATAATTGACTGGCAAAGGAAATGTGCCAATAAGTATAAATAAGGTAAAGCATGTTATGAATGATATCAATTTGGTAAGTAATATTGAAAGACATTTTTTGAGGACACAAATGCCTGGGAAAATAAATAGATGGCCTAATTATATATCTAGATTGAAAGAAAAAATATAGACAACTTGGTACCTTGGTATCACTGAAATACTAAAAATTGGACAAAAGTCATGTGTGTTTATGTATGTGACACATTCTTTAAGGAGATTCTGTGTAAAAATAATCATGGGGGATGAGATTTCATTGAAGGAAATTATCTGCATTTGTCAAGAGAATGCAACTAATGAAATCATGGATTCTCCAAAGTGTCAAAATAATCAGAGTAAAACTCTACTAAAAGAAGATATATTGAGTTTTAGTTGAGAATGTATTTCTCTCATTAATTTATGGAAAGTCAAAAAATCACTCATCTTTAAACTTGAAACCCTTGAGAGTGCAGACTGCTTTTTTTGTATTCATATACTCAGTACCTAGCAAAAAAAAAAAACTCAGAACATAGTAGGTCTTGAATAAATTGCAAATGGAATCTTCTGTTTTAGTAAAATAAAATTTTCCATTTTATTTCAATTTCACTTAAATAGGGTCAATTGATGTTCATGGCTTTTAAAAAGAATTGTATTCTTATTCATATTAAAATATGACCTATTAAAATCCATAAACATAAACAACTAAAGGTACAGAACATAATTACTTAATAATTAATCACTTCCCACCCAACTGCTTGCTATATTTTATTTTCTTTCTCTATCAGGAGAAACTCAGAAGGGGATTTTCATGTTCGTGCACAATAGATTAAAAAAATGTTTAAACAGGATAAATGTGTAAACAATTTGGAAAATAACGATGCATATGGCAGAAATGGTAACTTGCATGCTGAGTAGGAGGACCTTTTGCATATTTAAATATTTATACTGCTATTAAGACCAATACAATTAGATAAGAAATTGCTACTTGATTGAAATGGCTTTATAAAAATGATATTCCAAAACTTGACAATTATGTTGCATGTTATAATAAGAATATAATAATTAATAATCAGATAAATAATCAACATATATTTTAAATGCAAACTTTAAATATGAGGTAAACTAATTAACAAAAGGATAGAAAAACAACCCCAGAACACACTTTAAGACAAGGGTTCTTAACTTGGGTTTCATGAGAGTTTAAAAAAAATATTTTGACAAGCTGTTTTCTACAAATTTAGCTTTCCTTGTTATCTAATGAAGTTCATTTTGCACATTTCAAAACATTATTTTGAGAAGGGGTTTATAGGCCTCACCAGATGGACAATGTGAAAGATTATATTTATCTCCAATGTAAAGAAAACAAACATGATCAGATTCAGCTATATGGTACTTCTAACATCAGTGCTGCAGACAGTAACACAGTTATCAAAATATACAGGTTTTAAATGTCCTTGGATGACAGGTTAAGAACCCTTGTCCTAAACTGAATCTGTGATTATTTGTATGAATCTCTGTAATTATTCATTTCTGCATCACAATGATCATTCTTTCAAGTCCCCTCTGCAGCACTATGATCATCTCTGCATGGTTCCTCTCTGCCCTCTAAGTCAGAAGTCTCTACCACACATTTGGTAAAAATTATCTATAGCCAAAGAAGTAGTGCTACTCTGCATTTTCTCCTCAGGTCCTTCCTCTTCTCAGATGGAACAAAATATAATGGCAATAGGACTCTTCATTATGGAGAGGAGACTCCAAATGCTATCTCTCTATAGTCCTACCTCCACCTCCTAGAACTGGGTGACCTGGTTTTATGTTAAGGTAAACCAACAGAGCCCAAGAAAGAGAATTTGGTCCCATACTATTTACAAGATTGCATTAGGGTCTTGTATCTTTAGGGTTACTGTTAAGAATTATATTTTAAATTTCAATTTTGATAATTGCATTTTTGAGCAGTTAGAATCTTCTTTTAATGTCTTCATTAAATATTTTTTATAACATTTCAGTTTCTTCAATGGAGATTAAATAGACAATTGTATCATCCAAAATGGTCTAACTTACTGACTGAGAAAAGTAGGGGATCAGTATTACCCTAAAAATTCCTTTGAAATAGATATTTTAAAATGAGAAAATTTGGCAGAGAATAAATATGTAGAGTTTTGTTATTGTTGTTATTGCATTTTAGGTAAACAAGTCATATGCCTTTCTAAGTCTACATAGTATCACCAAGATAGATCAATATGATTTACTGATTATAATGAATAACTTCTGTGTGATATTCCACACATAATTAAATATATAAGGGTAAGTTTTCGCTGATCTGCTCCATTCATACTTCAAAGTGGAATGAGAGTGAAAATTCTGTGAGATAGAATTACAATAAATTATAAACTTCGTGGAAGTAGCTGGAAGCATTAATATTTCTTTGTTCTAGATATTAAATTACTGACAAACATTTTTCAAATACATATTCCCTTCTTTGTTCCATTCTCTTTTGGCAAAATGCTGTGAATGTATACTTTTTGCAAGTGTTTTTAATAGATGATAGTTAAAATTTTAATAAAGTATTTAGTGACATGTTTTTACACTTAAAACATAACATCAAAGTACAGAAAGCTTCAATAACTTACAAAAGCTAAAAATTTATTTAATATTTTAAAGTTGTAGGACAATCAAATTTCTATCATTGCATCAGCAAATACTTCTGTTGTACCTGTTTAATGTAATTAAGTAATGCTAAAACACTAAGTTAAATAGGTAAAGGAAGAATATCAATAATCTAGGTCAATGTCAAAACCTGACTAATGCAAGGATCCTGTCTAAAGCTTTATACTTAATAATAGATATTTTTACCTGAATTGCCTAAATAAATATCTCACCTTTCCACTTTACTTTGGCCATTTAAATTCCTTAAGCAGATTAATTCTTCATTGCTTTCACAGCTACTTCATGATCATTAAGCTATTTTGATGCCCATATATGGGCATAATGGAATAACACTATTCAATTCACCTCCTGATATTAACATTTCCGCCCAAATTTTTCAATGATAACACTGCTCATTTACTTCTAGTTGCTCTATTTTAATAGATCCATTAGGTTTCCCCAACTTTACATTCATTATGGAAAGATATCCTTATAAAAACCTTCCATTGAAATCATATTTATCAGGTCAAGGGAAGTCTTTATAATTGTCATGTGTTTCTTTTTTTTAATTATGTCTTTCCTGTCAAAATAACATATTTTTATTTATAAGGCATTCCATGCCTGAAGGTCTTTAGTCTTCTGCCAAATATAGCAATTAAATTAAACAGAACCAAAGACAACATGATAATGTACCACAATTATTATATTTTCCCTTTTTAGGTTGGAATAATTTGTATGATATTCTACTGAAAAAAACAGCAAAATAACTCAACTCTAACTATTAAAAATTGATGAAAGGAGATCAAAAAGATCTGTCTAAAATATTGTTCTGGGATTTTTCTTGTTTTTGCAGCAATCTAAATTACTGTAAGTAGGTTAAAGAACAAAATAATACACAAAACATGCATTTATTTTTATAAAGTTCTAAACTACAGCTTGTTTCCACTAGATTCTAGATTTATTTATTTTATCAAAAAACTATAGTCTGAATATCAAATTAAATTTGGAGTTCAAAGACATAGGTTTAAATCATACTTTTGCCACTTAGAACATGGACTTTAGAGAAATCACTTCAATTCTCTGGACTTCAGATGAAATATGAGGGTTAAACAAGGTGACCACTATTTGCCAACTCTAAATCTTTGATCCTATTATTCTAAATTCTCCCAGAGTAATCTGTGTGACTAGTGTTGGAACATGAAATCTTTTGGCGATGGAAAACACCTTAGAAGTAATTATTCAAACTTCCTATGTCATCAAAAAATTCCTTTTGCAATAGGCCCAAAAGATAAAATAAGTTTATTTCTATTTCAATTCTTCTAGTAATAGATATCTCACAACTTCATTAGGCAATATATTTCACTTTTGGACAGTCTTTATTATTAGAAAAATCTTCTGATAACTGTAACATTCTTCTAAGTAGAACAAATCCTGTCTTCCCATAACTTGCACAATTTGGTCTTGGTTCTTTCCTCTAAAAATCATCTAAATAGACCTTTTCTATTTCAGAAATTTGAAAATAGTTTTGCAATTCTCCCTATATTATTTGAGTAAAATATTCCTAGTTCATTAAAGCTTTCAACATTTGCACATATCCAATACCCTTCATTGGTCAAATTTGTTCTTCCACGTTTGTATCTTTGGCTTCATGAATTTCCTTGTGTGTATATCTTTTTTTCTGTCCATATGATCAGTTTGTTAGCACATATGGTTTTTGTTGCTGTTTCTTTTTTGTTCGAATTTCCTCTCATTCTTTTTAATCCATCAAAGAGTCCAAATTCACCAAGACTTGATAACAATTACCTTCCTTATTTATCTCCTTAAAAAAGTTCATTTTATTATGCATATTCTATCAAGAGAGACTAATATTCTAGGCATACATAGTTTTCCTATTTCTTTTACTGGTTACTGAGAATCTCCACTGTTATTCTTCCTATGTAATGTCTGTTGACCTCCATAATAGTCAGATTTATAGTATTATCTGCATATTTCCTCTCTCACACCTAACTTTTGTATCAGATGAGCAAATATATTTTTTCCAATCCACATGAAGGATATTTCATACTCAGAAATACTTCATTCTAGCATCTTAATCTATGGTGGAGAACTATATTTGGACTCTTTTTCTTTTAAAAAATGTGTCTTTTGATTATTTATATAAGGGTAGATGGAATTCTATGAGAAATAACTAAACATTATAATTCTATTGAAAAAAAATTGTTTAAAATGTAGTACCTAAGTCAAGAATTTTATCCTCCTAGTTAGACCAGTTAGCTATGCTCTATTTCATTGCCACAAACTGCCTCTGAAATTCTAGCCAGTCATTTTATGTGTGTATCATTGGTCACAAGAGGATGGACTAAAAAAGATGATCAAAAAATCTATTAAGACTGCTGGAAAAGAACTCAAGGGGCATGCACTTCAGTGGCAGGTCAATAGCACCATCTTTGTATATCAAGGGCTGTGCATTTATTATTTATATAAATGGTGTAAAGATAAAATATCTGCACACTCTTAATGGTCCAAGGAAGCTAATTTACCTTCATGGCTAATACACATGGCAGCTTCATTGCTAATATTCAGATAATCTACAAATTATATAACCAATTGGTCAAGTTTCATACTAGTGGATTTAGGGAATAGTCTAAATATAGTCTGATGTAGATCGTGGACTTTAGGACAGAACTTTTCAGAGTCAAATAAAGAATAAGTAGGGCAACAATGATCTAAGATTCTATAAGGAAAATTACCTTGAAACTTTCTTTCCCTTAAATTCCCTACTTATGTTGATCAAAGATAATAGAATCTGAGGTAGCTTAATCCTCAGAGACCATTTAGATCCACCTGCTCTGAGCAGAAATCTATTTTATAATATCTTTAGCAAATAGTCATAGAGACTTTACTGGGAAACCTCTAGTAAGAATGCCTCCCAACTCCCAAGGCAGCTTATTCTACTGTTCAGTGACTCTAAAGTTTTAGAATTTTACCAACCTCCATGTCACCTAGGTTTGAAACCTCAGTCATCTTTGACTTGACTTTTTTACCCTTCTTGTTCTCTGTTTCCCTCAGGCAATTAGTTGCTAAAACCTGGGACTACCTCTTTCATCTATTTCTTCCTATCTTCATACTTCTACTAGAAAGAGCCTTCCAACCTTTCATCTAAAATAAAGTAACTATGTCCAAATCAATGTGCCTGCTATTGGTATATTGCCTGGATATATTGGTATATATCCCACCTACAATCCACCCAAGATTTTCCATCATTATTCCATCATGATTGCCTATTACCTATAGGATGAAATATTAACCCAGCATTTAAGGTTCCCTACAGTATTGCTCCAAATCTACCTTCCCTAGCCTTATTTTAGAGTATTCCCCAGCCTACAATCCAGGGAAAATAGACAAGTAGCTATGTGCCAATAACACTATATAATCATTTCTTGATTCATATATTCAATTTATCCTTTATGCTTAAAATGCATTACTTTGTCATCTTTATTTATTTTATTCTTTATCTTCCCTCAAAACTCTGATCAAGCATCACTTCCATGAATTTCTTCTCTTTTTCCCTAATTTTTCCTAGATCACTTTGAAGTTCTACTTTCCTTTATCATGTTATACCTTCTATTACACATATTTGAATGCATGCTATAACGATGTCAGTATTTTGTAAGTCCCTTAGGAGTAAGGACTTTTCAATTTTCATTTTTTTTACCTTTAGCATTAACCATAGTGACTTGTGTTTAGGAAATATTTAACCAATATACATATATATATATATATATATATATATCCAAATGGCCAATAAATTGATAAGTTCAATGACCTAATAGCTACTTGTGTAAAAGAAGTCATCAGATAGGAAAACACTTTCATACAGGTATTGGTCAGGGGAGGAAAGGAATAAGAATTTAAATACCTACTATGTCAGTATGCTAAGTATTTTAAAAATATTATTTTATTTGATCCTTACAATAACCCTGGGAGCAAGAAGCTATTATTATCTCCATTTTATTGAGAAAACTGAGGCACACATAGGTTAAATAATATATTCAGGGCCACACAGCTTGAAAGTGTCTAAGACAAGACTTGAACTCCAATCTTCCTGTTCTTTATACACTATTCTACCTGGCCACCAGTATCAGAGGATGATGCACTGTATGACATACAAGTACAATAGGATTAGATATTGGAAGAAAAGTACTTCAGATACTGCTGTTTGCCCATGATATTGTATTTAACAGCATTGATCCCAGAATACTACATTGTGTGCTAAAGGAAATCCATGGTCACACAGAAGAGAACCATCTGCACAAGAAAATAATGTTGTCTTGACCAAATTATCACATTAGTTTTATAGGGAATCGAATGAACTGATTCATCAGTACATAGAACTCTAAGAAAAACCATTGAGTCATAACTAGTAAGAGAAAAAGTAGGAGGAAGCAGGAGAAAGATATTGAGCTGGATCAAATATATAGTCTTTCTAAGGATCCCAAAAAATCACTGCTATTAAAGTTCATTAATATTATCCAGGTACTGACAAGACTACAAGTCACAGAATATTGTGGCCATATCTTCATGGAAGGTCTTTAGAGTTTTCCCAGAGGAGACAAAGACTAGAGCTTTTGTGTTGGATGAAATACCTAGATCATGCCATGGCATGAAGATCCTGATTATTTGGAGAAGGGTTTTACTACTCTCATCAGGACAGGAAATAAAAGCAGAGGTTCCTGTGTCTCCTGGATTTTGTCACTGCAAAGAAATATTTTCCTACTTTTTAATTTCTTGTCCAATTCTTTATTTTGCTCAGTGTGGCCATTAGGTTTGGTAAGGGGAGAAATTCCACTCTCACTTCATTTAATTTAGGTTCCATTTGAATGATAAAATACTGGCATTTATAGATATTCACAAATGTTTAAAAGGCATTAAATTTACACCTGCAAGGCATTAATAGGTTTGTGTCCATCAAAAAGCCAGGTTACTAGATCTGGCTCAACCATCCACTAGCTGCTCAAATCTAGAAAAGGAGACAAATTTCTTATAAGAGAAATTCAAAACCTTCCAAAGTAAGGAATATTCAAGGGTAATTTCCACTATATATTTCTTTTGCTTTATGTACTTCTATTAGAACCTAACTCCATCAGATTCATCAAAAACAGTAGCAAGAGCATCAATAACTAATATTTCTATAGTGTTTTAAGGTATGCAAAGTCCTTCACAAATAGTATCTTATTATAACCTTACAATAAACTTGGGACAGAGGTGCAATTATTATGCCCACTTTAGAGTTTAAGAAATTGAGGAAAACAGACGTCAAGAAATGTCCAGAATCACACAATTAGTATGTGAGAACAGATTGGAACTCAAATCTTCCTGACTCTAGGTCTGAGACTCTAGACAACTTAACTGTTGTCCTTAGTTGCAATTCTACATCACCAACTGCCTACTCAATCTCTCTGGGATGCATCTGCATCCCAAAATTGAAATTGCCAAAGTAAATTTTGTTATCTTTTCTTCAAAATCTTCCCATTTATCTAAGTTGTAAATTTCTTTTAATGTATCACCATTTCCCCAAATATCCAATTTCACAATTCTTTCCCCTAATTCTTTCTAATCACTCACCAAATCATGTTGATTCTACTCCCACTTTATATTTTGTAGTATATCCTTCTCTCTATTCATACATTAACTATCCTAGTAACAACTTCCTAACTTTAATTGGAACTATTGAAGTATTCTATAAATTGGTCTCTAATTCTAGTTTCTCCCTTTTTTAAGTCATCCTTCATGAAGTTGTCAAATTTATATTCCTAAAGAACAGAGCTGACCACCACAATACTACCTTACTCCAGTTTCTTCATTGTGCCTCTAATGACTCTCCTGGTTATTTATAGTCCTCTCTAATATGCCTATAGCCTACCTTCCAAAATTTATTATATATTGTTCATCTTCTCTTAATTGACAAGTTAAAAAATGGACCTCACTATTCCTTTCATGCAAAATGTCTTTCCCAGCTCCATATTTTTTTATTGTTGTGTCGTTTAACTTGTGTCTGACTCTTCATGATCCCATTTTGATTTTTTCTTGGCAAATATATTGGAGTGTTTTATCATTCTCTTCTCTAGCTTCTAGTAAGTACCTGAGACCAGATCTGAACCCGTGAAGATGAGTCTCCTTGGTTCCAAGCCCAGTATGCACTGTGCCACCTAGCTCTCCTCCTGAAAAAAGACCAGTAAACCCCACTGTATTCTGGACCATTGCCAATGGCCTTGACTCTTGTCTTGCTATTGATCTCAACTATGGAGGAAAGAGTGAGGTTAATGACTTTGTGCAGATCAGCCTCACTTAAACCCAATTCACCTGCAAGCCAAGTGATCACCCTTATGATATATTGGTGTTCTTTGAGAATGAAGGACAAACAGCACCAGCAACTCCCTATGCCTTTATGTAGAATGTTAAATCATGCCTAAAATATTTTTCTTCAAAGTTTAGTTCAGTTGTTACTTTGGATCATGATACACCCAAATGCTAGTGCTTATTATACCCAGGAAATTATTTTGTATGTATTTGATACTATTTTTTCTGCTGTTTTTTCCCCCTAGAAAACATAAGCTATTTGAGGGAAGGCACTGTCTGGATTTGTCTTTGTTATCTCTAGGGTCTACATGATGCCTTCTGCTTCATAGTTGATGTTTAATAATTACTTTTGAGCAAATGGCAAATATTTTGTATATCTAATCTAAAGAATTTTAAATTTATTTTTAAAAAGGATAAGGAACTATACTTCTTTATCCCCAAGTTATATTCTAAAGAGTATAATAACTACAATAATTAGAAAAGATAAGATAGCAGTTGAGGTAGAAATTTTTAAAAATTTTTTAACATGTTTTGTTTTTACATTACTTATGTTTACAGATTATTTCTACTTCATTAGAAGTAACAAAGTAAAAGATCAGTAAAACTAATACAGTAGTTATTTTATCAGGAAGTACTTGGAAGATTAGGCAGATTTAACATCTCATCTCTCTCTCTCTCTCTCTCTCTCTCTCTCTCTCTCTTTCTCTCTCTCTTTCTCACTCTAAATGAAAAATCTATTTTCTCTCCTATTCACCTGCAGTCCCATTGGAGGAAAAAAAAGGAAAGATGAATAAATTTCTTGTAATATATATGTATATGCAAGCAAAACAAATTCCCTCAGTGGCTTTATATGATAGAGGGTAAGAGCTATCCCACACAAGTAGCATAGGAGAATCATTGTATGGTTCAAAGTAGTCAGAATAAGTATCTCTAGCATCTTTTCCCTCCTCCCCTTCCTGCCAGGAGAAGAAGCAAGAGGCTGGAGCCAGATATTTAGCTACTTATTGTGATCTCCTCAGAGCTGGGCTAGAAATATATCTATCACCTTTCTTAAGTAGCATTAGTCTTGGAGATATGATTTTGAGGTTCAATATAACTTGTGATCATTATTTCATTCATGAGGAAAGCAGAACCCCCATTCTCTGTATAAAACATTTGACCCTTTTCCCACCAAGTACCTGTTTCACAATGCATGCATATAGATAGAAGTAAATAAATCCATTTATCCAAGTCAAGTAGCAAAAAGAAATAAATAAATCACAGAAAATATATTTAGTAAGATATGTACCAGAAAATGTAGAATAGAAGAGTTCTCCAATTGAGAACAAAGTAACAGCTCAGTCGAGAGAGAAAAAGTATTAGGTCTTAGCCAAAGGGAAGTTTCCCAAAGTCTCTAATGCAGCAAGATGAGAGGAAGGAAAGGATGGGAAATCCTCTCATGTCAACTTTTTCCCAAGAAGAAACCTAATTTGATTTCATCTGTCTTCTTTTTCTTATTGTATATATCTTATTGTCTGATCTTGTTACCTCTTAGACTTCTCTTCTCTTTAAGGATATGATTTCTCTCTCATCACACCCAGTTTGGATCAAAGTATAACATGGAAACAAAGTAAAGACTGACAGAGTGCTTACTGTGGGGGGAGAGGGGAGGGAAGCAAGATTGGGGGAAAAATGTAAAACTCAAATAGTATCTTTAATAAAAATAAATTTAAATTAAAAAAAAAGAATGGTTGGATCATTTCACAACTCCACCAACAATGCATTAATGTCCCAGTCCTCCCACATTCTCTCCAACATTGATCATTTTCTTTTTTTCTTAGCCAATCTGATGGTGACCCTCATTGTTTTTTTAATTTGCATTTCTCTAATCAATAATGATTTGGAACATTCTGTCATACAATTATATATATATATGTATATATATGTGTGTGTGTGTATATTATATATATACATATATATATATGTATATAGCTTTAATCTCTTCATTTGCAAACTGTCTATTCCTATCCTTTGACCATTTATCAATTGGGGAATGACTTGTAACTTTATAAACATTATGCAAGTCTCTCTATATTTTAGGAATGAGACCATTATCAGAACTCCTAGTTGTGAAGATTGTTTCCCAGCTTTCTTCTTTTCTTCTAATTTTGGCAGCATTGGTTTTATTAGTGCAAAAATATTATAATTTAATATAGTTGAAAAAATTCATTTTGCAGTTTATATTGTACTCTATTTCTTGTTTGTTCATAAATTTGTCCCTTTTCCATAGATCTGAAAGATAGAGTCTTTCTTGGTCTATTATTTTTTCTACTGTGTCATCCTTTATGTCTAAATCCTATACCCATTTTGACCTCATTTCAGTATAAGTATAAGATATGGGTCTTTGTCCATTTTTGCCATACCATTGTCCAATTATGCCAACAATTTTTGTCAGATAATGAGTTTGTATCTCATTGAGCTTGTCAAACAATAGGCTACTATAGTCATCTACTATGGTTTCTTTTGAATCTATCCTAATCCACAGATCCATTACTCTATTTCTTAACCAGTACCAGACAGGTTTGATGTCTGCCACTTTATAGTACAGTTTTAGATCTGGTAGAGCTAGGCCACCTTCCTTTACAGTTTTTTTTTCATCAGTACTCTTGCTATTCTTGACCTTTTGTTTCTCCGTATGAATTTTGATTATATTTTTTCTTGCTCAGTAAAATAGTAATTTGGTATTTTGATTTGTATAGCACTAAATAAGTCATTTAATTTAGGTAGAATTGTCATTTTTATTATATTAGCTCAACCTAACCATGAGCAATTGACATTTTTCCAATTAATTAGATCTGACTTTATTTGGGTGGGAAGTGCTTTATAATTGTGTTCATACAGTTTCTGGGTTTGTCTGGGATTGAAAATTCCCAAGTATTTAATATTGTCTATAGTTATTTTAAATGGAATTTCTCTTTCTATCTCTTGCTCTTGGACTTCATTATTTATATATAGAAATATTGATGATTTATGCAGGTTTATTTTATATTCTGCTACTTTGCTGAATTTTTTAATTGTTTCAAGGAGTTTTTTAGATGATTTTATTGGGTTCTCTAAGCATACCATCAAATCCTCTGCAAAGAGTGAAAGTTTTGCTTTCTTATTGCCAATTCTGATTCTTTCAATTTCATTTTCTACTCTTATTGCTACTACTGGCATTTCTAAAATTAAATTGAATAGTAATGGAGATAATGGGCATTCTGGTTTCATCTTGATTTTACTTATTTATTTGTTTGTTTATTTATTCCTATTACATAAAATATTTGTTGATGGTTTTAGACAGATATTATTTATTATTAATAATAATATTATTTATTTTAAAGAAAATTCCATTTATTCCCTAAACTTTCTAGTATTTTTAATAGAACTGAATGTAGTATTTTATCAAAGGCTTTTTTTAGCATCTATTGAGAGAATCATATGTTTTCTGTAAGTTTTGCTATTGATGTGTTCAATTATGTTGAGTGTTTTCCAAATATTGAACCATTCCTGCCTATATGGCACAAATCCTACCTGATCATAGTGTATTATCCTAGTTATAACTTGCTGCAGTCTCACTGTTAAAATTTTATTTAAGATTTTTGCATCGATATTAATTTAGGGAGATTGATCTATAATTTTCTTTATCTGTTTTTGTTCTTCCTGGTTTGGGTATCAGTACCATGTTGGTGTAAAAAAAGGAATTTGGCAGAAATCCTTCTATTTTTACTATATAAATTATAGTGTCTCTGCATGTTTCATTCTTTACCAATTTATACAAAGTCGCAAAATACCTTATTGATTACAATATTGATATTAGGTTATAATCAATCCTCTTTCTGCTTACTTCACTCTGAATCAATTCATCTTTCTGGATCTTTGAAATCATCTATTTCCCTCATTTCTTATAGCACTGTAATATTCCATTACATTCACAAATCCCATCTTTTTCAGTTTCCTCAATTATTGAAAATCCTCTTAGTTTCCAGGATTTTTTTGTCACCATAAAAAGAACTGCTGCACATATTTCTTATCAATTGGAGAATGACTTCAATGCAGTGCCATGGTCACCTTGCTCTTCCTACAAGACTCTTCAACTCATGGTTTCAGGCATTTTCACTGGCTGTCCCTCAATGTCTAGATTGTGCTCTCTTTCATTAACTGTGCTTCTTACCTTTGGTTTCAAGTGCCAGTTAAAAATCTACTTTTTATGGAAAGTCTTTCCTCATTTCTCAATTTCAGTGTCTTTTATTTCTGTTGATTACTTCCTATTCTCTAGTACCTATGTTGCTTGTACACAAAAGTTTGCATGTTTTCTCTTCAATTCTACTGTGAGCAACTTCTATCAAAGACTTTGTATTTTCTTGGCTCTAGTTATTACTTTAATAAAGAAAGAGGAGACAACTTATAATTGGAGTCATCAATAAGTGGTCTTTTGGGTTTGTCTAGTCACTATTCTAACTCTGTATTCCTGGGAAATAGAATTCATTTAATGACCTTTTGTCTAATTTCTTCATCGAAAATGGTTAAATTTTTGTTGTTAAGAATGAAAAGTTAGTCAAAAACATAGATTAAGGATCTACTACGTGCTAATGCTGAGACAATACAAAGAAAGGTAGAAGACAGACTTTGTCCTCAAGGAGTTCACAGTAGAATTGAAGTAACAATATACAAACTTCTGTGTGCAAGCAACATGTTTACAAGGAACTAGGAAGTTATCAATTGAAAAAAAGCACTAAAATTTAGAGATAATAAAAGACTTCCAATAAAAGGCTAATAGCCAAATAAAAAAGAATTTGCTTTTGTCTTTATTGATAAGAAATGACATCTTGGCAAGCATTAACATCTGTTAAATTAAAAGATACTTAATCAATAACAAAATTTATCAATTTAATTTTTCCCCTTTCCAAGAAATCCAGAAACAGGAAAGGAAGAAGAGAAACAAGCATATATTAAGTTCCTACATTTGTGCCAGGTATAATACTAACTACTTTTTCAAATATTATCTCATTTCATCATCACAACACTAGGAGGTAGGTCTATTATTGTTTCTATTATTATTTCCATTTTACATTTGAAGTGAGTGGCACAGTATCACTCAGCTGTCTAAGACAGGATTTGAACTCAGGTCTTCTTGTCTCTAGGAGCAATGATCGCTATCCATTCCACCTCCACATGTCTCAAAGGAAATAAATGCTCTAAAGAATTTTTGCAGTTCTTGTTTTAGAGACTCCTCTGTTATTTAAAACCCCATGTACAGATGGTGATCTTTTAACCATTTAACTAGTTTATTTCCTCTCCAATTTCTAGATTTTTTTAAGAAACTTTGACCTAAGTTTTCCCTCAGGAGAAATGTAAGCAAGATTCAGCTGAGAAAATGGTAATATTTCATTTTTATGGTTATAGTTTGATTTGTCTAATCAGAGTGGACTTCTCTGAATGATTTGGCAAAATTTAATTGTGTAGTTAATTAGAAGCAAAGTCTCTTAAATGAATTCAAATACACATTGCTGTTGCAAATTCTTAGGAAACCAAAGTGGAAATGCTTTCTTCAGTAAAAAGGGAGACTATGCCTATATATAAATCTGAAAGTTTCACCTCTGACCAAGTTGAAGAGTTTTGCAATTGATTCTAGGTGCACAAGAAAATTGTGTTAATTTTGACAAAGAGACACATTAAATGGAGGGAAAAATGAAAACTAGGTATAACAACATAATTGGAACATATGAAATATGACTCAATAGCAGAGAAGTAGAAGGTTAAGAAATTAACCTTATTAAATTAAGGAAGTGAAATCCTGAATCAGTGCAAAGAGAAATGCATCTCTCTGGTTTGTAAAAATCGGTCTTGGCTAATCAAAGTCAAAAACAAAAAAAAATAGAATTTAAGAAAATCATCAATAATTTGAATTAATACAATCCAGTCTTGAAGCTTAATTAATATACATTAAGAAATGTATGGAGATATTCTTCACACTAGACATTTCAGCAGTTGCACACAAACAAGTACAGAAAAGAAAAGCCCATATTATTGCCACACAAGGTATTTTTTACAAAGTTTTAGGTCACATTAAAACGAAAGGAGAGGGGCAGCTAGGTGGCATAGTGGATAAAGTACTGGCCCTGGAGTCAGGAGTACCTGGGTTCAAATCGGGTCTCAGACATTTAATAATTACCTAGCTGTATGGCCTTGGGCAAGCCACTTAACCCCATTTGCCTTGCAAAAAAAAAAAACCTAAAAAAATATGAAAGGAGAAAAGTGAGATAGAAAGAGAAACAAGAGAGATGAAGATTGTTTTGGTGAAACTGTGAACTAAAATGGAGAAATGCTTGCTAGAGTACATATTGAAATTTCTAATGATTTACATATTTAATTTTATAGATACTACTATCTTTATGAATTTAGAAAGTAGATGAAATCATGTATCAACCATTAGAATTAAGCAGTTTAAAATGTGGATTTTATTGGATTTGATATATTGATTGGTGGCAATTATTATTCATGACATAGCTGATCTGTATTCTGGAAAGTAATTGCTAGTGTCACACCTTTGTAGCAATGGGGTTAAAAGTGATAACTACTCTTTATTGGTTTATTAATTCAACCAGCAAAGAATGCCAAAACTGGAAGATTGATGCATGAATTTTTTTTTCCATCTAGATAATTTGGAGATGCATTCAGCTGGATTAATGTCAGTAGATTGGCAATGAATTTTAGGAGTTTTTGTATATTTTGAATTACAAGAAGGTTTTATATTAACTAGATGTTTATAAGTTTCTAATTTGGGTAAATGATACACAAGTGTGATGCATATGAAGCATTAAGAGGCTAGATCTGATTTGATCTAAATGTTCTATTTGATTTAAGAATTATAGCTATCACACAGTAGAGACAATTGTCTGGAACACATAATGATCTGGTTAATGCTTGCCTTAAACATCCAAGTGTATATACTTCTTATGTCTAGAATTAATTTGGGTGTGCTAAATAGCAAAATACATTTTAGAGTTAAAAATCATATCAAAGGATATAATTTTGTAGATTTTATAACAACTAGAAATATTAGGAATGAATTCAAATATAAATCATATTATCAATTCTGTATTTCAACAACAAATTGGATAAATCCTTAAAAAACTAAAACTGTAGCACTATAGCCTATCCAAATGATTTTGATCTTATCTTTGAGATTATTGAACTTGTACAGTTGATGTTTATGATGGGCTCCAGTCTAATGTTGGGTCCTTGCCTGTAGATCCCTTCTTTAGAATGTGAAATATTCCAATATGTTAGCTACTGAAAAAGCCTTGAGTGAATATATTCACAGTTGACTGTAAAAAAAAAAAAAGTAAAAATCTAAATCAGAAGTTCAAGTCATAAACCTACCAGCAGCTTTGATTTTGTAGAATAAATAAAGAATGTGAAGAGGTATTTTTTCAAAAGTAAAATCCAAGAACATGCTGGGAATGCACAGACAATTTCAAAATAAATTGTCAACTCAACTAACATTTACTAAACGCCTACCATCAGCCAGTATACAGTGCTATGGAAGCACACCAAAGTAAAAAAAAAAAAAAAAGTCTGCTTTCACAATCAAATGGAAATGATCTAGGCTAGCTCCAAAGCCATGGATATAATTTTTCTTTTCTGACTTTCAAGAACAATTGTTATTTTATCTATCTTCTTCTATCGGTTATTCTAGACATCCTTGTTCTTCTATAAGACCAACTACCCCTTTATTTTTGCCTTAGATGATCCTTACTGAGAGCAAAGGTTGGGGGTGGGAGTGGAGAGGAGGAAGTCAAAGGGAGAGAAACTGATGTTAATTTGTATGGATACAGTCAAAAAACTAGTTGATAAATTGTAAAATTTTTCCTAGAAATCAGAAAGTATTGCTGTACCTACCTTATCTGAACCTGCCTAGAAAATAATATTGGACATTAAGATAAAAAGAGAGCAACCTATATGAAAGTTCTTTTTTTTCTTTTGCTAACTCTAAAGATTTTAATTAAATGGCTAAATTCCCTTATGCCATCTGTGTTATTACTATAGTAGGTATACTATCAGAATAAATTGAAATCTACTGCTAATGTAAATAACCAAGCCAGTCACAAAGGATATTGTTGAAAGATTTTGCAACCAGATTAAGCACCAAAACTGCTGAAAGTCAAGATTTTCAGTGCTACATTTAGGTATCCCAATATAAGGGAACTTTTCTTTCTATGGAATTTAAAATAAAAGCTCATGGTAACTATGTTGACAAACTCTCCCATTTAAGAAGAGGAATTTCCACCTCAGGAAAGATATTGGGTTTTTGTGTGTCTATCATTTTCAGAACAAAAGAATTGAACAAAAGAAACAGGATAAAATGAACTTCCTTGGGCTATGTGGGTTAAAAAGTAGAGAGGGGTATCATTTTATATATTAAAAGAAACAGGGCTTCCAGGAATTAGGAGGTGACAGTGTCACTGTACTCAACATCAATTGGGTTTAGTTCTGAGCATTACAGTTTAAGAAGAAGTACATCAAAGGGGACTAGCTATAATGGTGAAATATTTAATTCCCATGGGCATGTTTAGGCTGGAGAAGAAAAGACTGGATAGAAAAAGAGAGGATTGGGGATGGTACATATTTGTCTTTAAGCATTTGAATGAGCATTCGGTAGAAGAAGGCTTAGAATTGTCATCCTTTCAAGGGATCAAATCAAGGGTGGTGAGTGAAAGTTGCAAAGACTAAATTTAGGCTTTGAGTTGTGCAAAAATAGAATTGTCTAATTCAAGAAGCACCACTTTCCTCCATCTTGAAAGTCTGCAAGTAGAGGTTTGATGATCAGTTTGAGAGTTTATTAAAAAAAAAATCCCTTTTTGTGCATAGTTCAAATTGGATAGTGGCTGAGATACCTTCCAAGTCTCAAGTTCTATGATTTTGTATACAGATGAACAAACAAGCAAGTGAATGAATGAGTGAACAATTGAATGAATGAGGAAAATAAACATGGCATATAAGTATTTTTTAAGGGACTGAGTGTATTTACCCTGGGAAAAAAAAGACCCAGATGATGTAAAATACCTATCTTCAATATTTCATGATCATTCAAGTGCAAGAAGAATTTTGCTTATTTTCCTTGGTCCCCGAGGGGAGAAAAAGATTAATAGGTAGAGAGACAAAGAAGTCAATTTTGAGTCAGTAAAAGGGAAAACCTTCCTAACAATTTGAACTGTTCAAAAATGAAATAGGCAACCTTCATAGGTTCACTGTCATTAGAGGAATAAAACAATCAGAGGCTTACTGGAATGGGAGTGCTTCAGGCAGGGCTTAACCTAGATGGATCTCAAGCTCCTTTTTTAACTATGAAAAATCCTTGATTTTTTTCTCCTCATATAGGTTAAGAGTTTGATAATGATGCTGACGAATTCTGAGTTTCTTGAATTAACTCTTGTGACATTTCCTGCTAGATTACTAATTTAATCAAAATAAATGAATTTATTTTACATGTCAAAATTATAGGTACCAGATTTTCTGAGATACATGTAATATTTGTGGATAGTCTCTAAATATTCTAGCCACCCAGAAAGAGGAGCATTGAAGATTGATTAGATGCAAGATTTATGCTTTTTCTTCTATTAGAAAAGTGTTAAATATTTTAAAATATACTTTCAAATTCTAAACTGAAGCACTAAAACTTACACAATGTTCTGCCATGTGATGTTAGACATGCTCCCAATGTACATTCAATAAATACTAATTGTCACTGCTGTTTCTGCACTTTCTGGCAGGCTGGGAACATTGTGTAATCAATGAAATAAATAACAGTGTAGTTTACCTTGTTTGGAGTTTTATTATCTTTGTTCAGGGACAACCATAAAAAGAGAGTAGGTCAACTTCTATGTAGTATGATTTGAAAGGGGTATTGCCTGAATGTCACAGCATTAGAGTCATTGCAGGAAGAAAAAATCACATAATGGATAGAATGGAGTCTGAAAAGACCTAAGTTCAAATTCTGCCATTGATACTTGCTAGGAACCCTAGGTAAGTCACTTAACCTCTATGAACCTGAAGCAGCTTTCTAAGGCTTAAAAGTTATAAAGACAGGTTTTTGATGCATTATGAAGCAAACAGTAGTATAAATGGAAGCATTTAAAAATTGCATTCCTAAGTAGCAACACCAACAATACTTTATCATCTCAAGAGGACTCAAATCAGAAGGTACAAAAGAGGTAGTTAGCTAATTTATCATTTTCCCTTAATTTTTTTAAATAAAAAAGCTGAACTCTAAGAGTGCTTTAACTTTTTGAAGATCACACAACTGCTACATGGAACCAAAAAGAATTTGGACTCTATTCCTTTGATCATCAATCCATCACTTTGCATTTGATCAAGCTACCTTGTTAATATATGAAGGCATTACCTGATAGAATTGATAGCTAAATCATTACTACACTCATATAATAGATTAGTTATGGAAAAGATTAATTTATCAGATTCATTAGCCCCAGATATCAGAGTCCTAGGAGATTTATTAAGTAGGTATTTTGATTTAAAAGGGGAGGGGATAGAAACAGAAGCAGAAGGGCTGATAGGCCAGTAGGAGATGATCATAAAGTTTCAGTACTTGGGCACCTGAGGAGATAGAACAGGGACACGTGAGAAATTATATTTTTTGAGTAGCCAGAAGGAAGTCTGAAAATAGTGAACAGCTGATATAGAGAAAGACAACCTACTTTATTTCACAGCTTTCCTTGGCCTGTCTGACTCTGGATTTAAGTTCAATTTGATGAGTATTTGTTAAGTAACTCCTACATGTTCAATGTTTTTTCAAAGGTTAGATGTTACCAAAAAAAGTAATAGAGTATGGATTATTTATAGACAGGAGTAAATGGGAGGGAAGGTGGCAAGAAATGTGAAAAAAAAATGATTTAGGATTTACTTTAAAATAACCTAGATTTATGTCAGAAATAGAATTGTTATCATAGGTAAAGAAGTAATTATGAATAATATAATTAAGACTATATGAAGCCTTGTTAGGTTATGTACAGTCTATAAATATCATTCCCACAGAAGTAATTGTGGGAAATCATTGATCAAAGCAGTTTTATAATGGAAGTGCCAATAGAGAGTGTGAATGTAACAACAGAGGGGCCATCACTCAGAAGACTCCTTTTTAAATGTGATAAAGGCACTTTCCTGTTTTCTTCTGCTCCAATGAAGCAAAAGAAAAAGGAAATACAAAGAAGATGGGTTAGGACACTTTCTATTTATCCTTGGAATCATTACTAGGATAGGGCCATCATGACCCCAAAGGTACTGAAAACACTTGTACCCCATCAGCAAGCTGAACCTACTTAACTTTGTATCTCATTAACAATATTAATTAATAAAAAGAGGAAACTCCCATATTGCTTTATTCCTCTCCCCCCAAGATAAAACCAAAATTTAAGTGGATTTCTCTAGACCCATGTTAGTGTTATATAATCTCCCTACATGGGCCCAGTATCCCAATATCTGATATCTCTCCCCCTGATACCTTCCCCAAAATGAATTTATCTTAGAAAACTGATTAGAATCAACCTTTCCCTCTGCTTGACCTAAGGCATCAGAACTTCTAAGTTTACAGTCCTTTACTTATATAGAAAAGAAAGAGAAAAGCATGTATACACACACACACACACACACACACACACACACACACACACACACATAGACACGGAAAACAATTAATTATACAGCTTTCTCAAAAGGTAACCTAATATATAAAAATTATTGATTTACTTACTATATTGAATTGCCTTAATTCTGCATCTTCAATTTGAGAATTACATTCGATGTCCTAAGTTTAAATGTTGTTTTTTTAAACCAGCATATGTGTTATTTATATTTTACTAAGACAAGCTATGGATTATCATAGTTCTCTTCTGAATTTATAGTTTTTAGAAAGAATGTGCCAAAAAAAATTCCTCATAGATTCCAAGGCAGAAATCAAGATGAGGTTAATTCACTGATCAGCTTCCCTCCCCCCATACTTGATTTGTTTTATCTCTGTAAAAAAATTTTGAAACCCATTTTCTGCATTTTTTAGAATTCCAGAAGTAGGTCTGAAGGATTAATTGGGGACTTCAAGTTATAAATGTAAGCACTTGTTTAATATTTTCTCTATTAATTTATACTGTATGTAACCACTTTATGTGATTAAATTGGTTTAAATTTCCAGCTTCAAACACATTCTATTCAAATAAAAAAAAAACATTTGCAAATATATTAAGAGGAACAAATAAAAACCTCTACAAAGAAAAGTAGTTGAGAAAATAAATGACCTACAAGGACCAGCTACAGAGCTGGTAATCAAATCTGTAGCATCGGGTCTTGAAAAGGAGTCATGGGATCGCATACTAAATACCTAACATTATTTTTCCAGCTCCCAAAGAGAATATGACTTTCCTGTGAAAAACATTCAAATTGTAGTTTGTGTCCTGTGCTCTTTGTCTTTCAAATTGTTTAAGACTTTAAAATTTAATCAAGGGATTTCTTAATGGAGGCTAGGAAGAGCAACATCAGAAATACATTTGACAAAAGGGTAACAAATTTCTACTTAATTATTTACAAGGGCCCTATACAGCTACTTAGAGACAGTAAAGTAGTCCAGCTCCTAAGCATCAAATCCAACCATCTGAAAGGACAAGGGCATCAATTCGTCCTCACACCACACAAACAGTCTATGAGATTGCATCTTGTTGATCTTGATGAAATTACAAGCCTGGGATCTGATGCATTGTGCCAGTAATTTATGACCATAGGTCACTCTGAGTTGAATCTTTTCAGGGCACATCTAGTCTCCTTATCATTTGCATGCAACTTATTTTATCACCTAAAAGATATTTTTCATTATGCCTTTGGGAAGGCATTTGTAATCCTGAAAGCCCTCGCATTTTATATAGCTGACCCTCTTTTCATACAACATAACATTAAAACAAATACCAATGCAAAATGCTAGATTCAAGCAATTAACCTATTAGCTTCAGGTCAGGATTGTGCTCTTTTTTGTCATTTACAGAGTGGCTATCTCTCATTCAGCTCACAAGTCTTGCTTTTATATAGGGCTATGAGTAGAGCCTTTTCAAAATCTCTTTTTATTGATTCATAAAAAAAGGAAATGCCTTTCATTTTACTGCTCTGGGTTATATGTTGGTCAACTTTTATCCACATTTCCCAATTTGTCCTTTAAAGAAATGTGTTGTTTCCAAAACTTTTATCATAAAGAAATAATGAGTCTCTGGATTAAAATTTAGGCATATTTTATCAGATTTGTGCTATATTTATTTAGAACAGAAAAATACATCAAAGAATAAATCATATTTCACACATGAAGAAACTGAGGGTTACTGAGGTCAGTGAGTAGGAGAATTAAGCTTCAAAACCAAGGATTCCTGATTCACTCATCCATATCCATCCTATTCTACCACATGGGTGCCCAAAAGTTTAAAATAATAATTCAGTCACCTCCCCTCTTATATCCAAGCAACAATATGCATGATACTGGTACAAGGTACATTTCAAGGGGAAATAAAGTATAAAATCTTGGAGAAGAAAATATGGGTAAATGCAGAGGAAAGTTGTAAGCAAAATGATAACAGAAATTTCAGGAGGGGAAAACTAAGTTTTAGAACAGGATGCCAAAGAAGAATTCTTGAATAAGAAGGACTTTGAAGGACAGGAAATTATTAATAAACTGAGATAGAGAAAAGTTCATCATCCATTGAAGGTAAAGGGTATGCATGGGGACAAAAGACAATCAGAGAAAGCTTGATACAAATAACAGACAACCTATTTCCTACTCGTTTTACTACACTACAAGTTTCTTCTATATTTATTTAAATTTTGGATGAAAATAAAATAAATTTGACATTTATTTTAGTACCTAATATGCACATACCAATATAGTGGGAATGAAGTGAAAAAAGATGAAATAAGACATAGATCTTACCTTCTATATTACAATTCATCTTCCAACATAAACATAGAATGACTTGAAGAGAGAAATTGTGAGACAGTTAGTTGTATGGATTAAGAGTAAAATCACTTTCATTCAAATTGGAACAATGCCTCATGATACCTATGTGATACTGAGCCAATCAAGTTGCCTGGGCCTCAATTTCTTCATCTGTAAAATGAGAACATTTGAGAAGATGATCTCTAATATATCTTGGATTTCTAAATTCCAAAAGAAAAAATTGGAACTCAAGAGAGGAGCTAAAGTGAGTGACATATCAAAATGAGTTTCTTCAGTAGACAATGAAGAGCAACAGAATTCTTTTGAATGTAAAAGTAACATACTCAGAGCAGTTCATCAAAAAGATAACATATGGGCAACATTGTGAAGGATGGGTTGGAAATTAGAGAGAAGATTGGAAGTCCAGTTTAAGCACATATTCCAATAAGCCAACTGCTAAGTGAAGGAGTGCTAAGCAAGAATTCAACAATAAGAGCGAATAATTCAATGTTTCTTTTAAAGTGGTATAGTTTGTGAGAAGCAATTCTTCCCAAAGAAGGAGACTTTTCCTTTTTAGACAAGTGGATTAAAATGTATGGTAATGTAGAAGTCCACAGCATATGTATAGGGACCTGCTGTGGCAATGAAGTAACACACAATTCCAATTTATTGGATGGACTTTATTTCTCTTTGGAAGGTCTAATGAAGTTTCCTTTTTCTGTAATTCTCTGATGGGCTATGAGGATTAATGCTCTTGAATCTAGCTTTCTAACTTAACTTACCTGATTTGTCCTTAGAATTCCTCTCAGTGACCAGATGTAGAAACTACTGAAATCAATCTAGGCCCAATGGACATTGCTGTAAACATTAATGAGACCTTCATGTCTTCCCACGTTCATTATTCACAATGTCATAATAGTTTTGTTTCTGAGTACCTATTTGTCTTTTCTTTAGAAACTTTCTTTTTACCCTTGGAAATAAAAGGGGATATGCATTTTATATAGTGCCTTCTATACAACGCGCTGTGCTAAATGTTCTACAAATATTATTTCATTTGATCCTTATAACAGACCTGTTATTATTATTCCCATTTTACATTTGGGGAAACTAAGGCCAAGAGAAAGTAAGTGTCAGATAGTGTCTGAGGCTAGAATTGAACTAAAACCTTCCCAATTTCAATCCCAGTTCTCTATCTACTGTGCCATCTAATTAATGCTTATTGGAAGCCTTGGCAAGTCTTCTCTGCTATACTTTTCTCCAACTAGTCAGTCTCTCCAGTAACCTTGTCTATAGGTACCCCCCCATCCCCACCAGGGTGATTCTATCTCATGGTAATCTTCAGCTCCCAAATTTGGAATCTTCTAGTAGTTTACAATTTATCTGCATTTTTTCATTTGTCAGGCCTCTCATCCATGTCCTTCTATGAATTTTGCATAGAGATTTTACCTAATACACTAAAATCCTTCTTCCAGATCTTTGAACATTTTTATCTGTTCCAACAAAGCCCTCTGACAGTCCATTTGTTACCCTTCATTCTCAATATTGCTTAGCCTACCTTCTTTTGAATTTCCTTAATAATTCCCAGTAGCATTATGAAGAACAAATAAAAATAGCAGTCAGCTGTTCCCTGATTCCTAATAGTAAGGATAACCATGACTATTAATCCATAGCTGAAAAGCCCCCCTCCCCTTCCATGAATCTTAATCAATCAGAATAGGACCTGACATAATAACAAGGTGTTGGTTTTTTTACTTAAAACTGAATGCACAATAAATATCACCAGGGTAAATTCTGCACAATGACTCCTAGCACACATTTTCCAATAATAATAATAATACTCCTCAAGCCTCCAGGAAACAAAGGTTACAATTCCACTTATCTCCAACTTCTTGTACTGCATGCTGTGGAATATGAAAGGGATATTAGATCCTTTCCCTTGAGATAAATACTAAAGCCTCAAAGTCTAGAGGGCATAATTATGCACCACAGAAACACATAAATCTTTTCACTTCCTCTTGTCACTTCTCCAGAAAAGAACCACCAAGCTGACACCAAGTCCTAGTAGGAGTTAGACACAACTAAGGGGAAATACTCTCTGCTGCCAACCTTGGAATGGATGACATACAGGTGAAGACCCTTGTTATTCCCCTAGCCTCCACATGGGCCAAACATACTGGTTCTTATTCTCTTCCCTAGATCACTTCCAGTCCACTAGCCTTCTCATGAGTTTCTCCCTGGTATATCTGAATTGCTTTTGACAACTTCTTTTCAGTATGGAATCATTCACAGGCTTCTTAGGCATGTAGTTCCCAAAGAAAAATTGACACATTTCTGACTCCCCCTCTTTTAGATACATGACAAGAGAACCAGGACAATAAGAGATTAAAAACAAGGCTCAAAAAGCAGAATGAGTCCTTGAACCCAGGGTTTCTAACTCTAAGTTCAGGACACTTTTCATCACACTATGCAGAATATATTTCTTGATTCTGCCATCCTCCAATAATCTTAGACACTTCTTCTAAAATCATAAGTTTTAGCACTAAAATGGATCTTATAAATCTAGTCTGAATGCAACTAGGAAGTATAGCGGATCTTGACATGGAATTGGGTTCAGGGAGAACTGAGTTTAAAACCTGCCACAGTCATGATCTGTGTGACCCTGGGCAAGTTACTTATGCTCTCACAGACTCAGTTTCCTCATTTATAAAGAATGGCATAATAATAGCACCCAACTTCTACAATTTTTATAAGAATCAAACAAAATAACATGTAAAGTTTTTGCAGACCTTAAAGCAAAATATTGATATCAAATATTCTTCCCAGGGGTACTTAATCTTTTTTGTCTGTGTCAAGGATCCTTTTGAAAGTCTGGTAAAGCCTATGAACTCCTCAGAATAATGTCTTTAAATGTATTTTTAATACATTTAAAAAACAGATATCAAAATATAATTTTTAAAATTCACAGACTCTAGGTACAAGCCCAATCCTTTCAATTTATTTATGAATAAACTGAGTCATGGCATGCCCGAGGTCATAGAGGTAATAAGTAGCAGAGCTGGGATAGTATTGGCAAGGGGAATTATTATCAGTTATTATTAAAGGAAATGTTCAAAGAAAAATAAACCTGTTGTGAATCATTCTTTTGAAGTTTTCAGTCATATCTATAATATCCTAAATAATTGTCACCTCTGAAATGGGAGATACAACAAAAGTGTTATTCATTAAAATAGAATAGTTACAAGCAAAATGGCAGAAACATGCATAAATTTTAAAGACAAGGGATTTTAACCCACCATGGCCCAACAATGGACCCAATATTGAAACAGTCAAAAAATTCACTCCCTTTGGACATTGAAAACATCTTGAAAATAAAAATTGACAACTCTTCTAAGTGTTTTCTTTGTGTTCAAAAGGATTGTTCTGTCTTAAACAAACTAAACATTTTAGGAGCTTCTCACTCTTTCTGGGGAGTTGGAGATCACATGAGTTGTTTAAAAATAACCAATGCTAGTAAAATAACTTCAAAGGCATTATGTAAGTTAAATGAGTATACTTCACAAGGGCATTTGATGTTTGACATACATTTAATGTCAAATGAGCAAAAGCTCTTGATATATCAAGAAACAGTTTAGAGAAAGGCTTTTCAAGACCACCTTCCAAAGGGAGAAAAAAATTATTCTCTCATAACATCCCTCTTTCTCTAAAATATTTTCATACTGTACTAGTAGATATTTCCATGACTTGTTAGATTTTCATTACAAAATAAAAGAACAAGTAGAGAGCTTGATTTTTGGAAGGCTAAGGTTAAAAGGGAGGGGAAAGAGTACATTAATTACTTGTTCCCCTTTGTGAAAAAGCTACTTCCTATCAAACTGAAATTTTCAAGTAAATTCTCATAGCCTTGATATAGTTAGACAATACATCTGTTTTATAGACTACTAAATTATTTATCACTGAATTTTAAAATGAGACAATGTTGCAAAACTATGTTAATATTTTATAAAGCTTTGCTGAATTTCATGGGATCAAAAAACATGCATTCCAGCTTCTATGGGTTCCATTGATGATAAACAAACCAACTTCCTTTGCTATGACTTAGTGGATTTCAGTTTTAGCTGTCACTGAAACACAAAGCATACCTTAGATCCTTGGGACTTTTACCATCTGGAAAACATGTTTACTACTCTGTCTCTTCAAGATTTAATCCTAGTGTACCATATACCAACATTATGGAATTTCTTACAACTACACAAGTGATCTAAATATCTGAATGTTTATATAAATGACAACTCCCTTCACCATCAAATCTAAAATATACAGAACTAGCCTTGAGTTATTCTTTCATTTTCAAGTCTCTTGGGAATGAAAAAAAAAACTAGGTTGCCTCTGATAAGAGTAAATTCAACATTCTTATAATGCAACATGTTAGTTATGTCCAGGTGCTCTGTCATTTTAAATTGTCAGAGCTAAACTTTTGGAAACTGTGACACAGGATGGAAGTTAGCAAACTGCTTACCAACAAAGCCCTCAATGGACTCAGAAAAATAAAGTGATTCTATCCCTGGTAATAGAAATGATAACTCTAGCAGTCAAAGTTTACAAACAAATATCTACTTCTAGGTGTCTTTGACTATTCCTTATAATTAGCAAAGATGCTTTTAATATTTGACTCATGATCTCCTTATGAATAAAAATGATTGAGAAGAAAGGCATTTTATTTTGACAAAGAAGGTTGTCTTGTGAGAAGAATTTTAGCATACTTACTTTGCACCTAGCTCTCTATGAAGCCTAATGAAGGAGTTTAGTAGGAGTTCCTTTGAAATCATAAATAGGCATACCAGGCATCAGAAAGCTTGCAGCATTATTATCTATTTCATAGAGATATCCTGAACCAGAGTGCTACTCCCTGACTGAGGAAAAAGAATAGCAATTTATATATTTAGTTACTTTTTATTCAAATAATATAGTTATTGCTAAGAGATTATTACTATTAGTTAATTTCACTACTATTTTAGAATCAAACTTCACATAATCAAAAATGTTAGTAATTTTGAATTATCATTATTAAAGATGACAAAATCAAAAATCAAATTTTTATTGTCACTAAAATAATGCCCTTGAAAATCATGATGTCTACTTGCATATGTCATCCCAAACACTTTGTGCCAAAGACATTTTTCTCAATATCTCAACCATGGAATTTATTTTACACTTAAAAATGGTTCCTTTCACCTATTATATTGTGATTGAAACCTCCTGTTTTTAATATTTTATACCAAATAATTTTAACTAGTCTTTGTCTATATTCCTATCTGTGCAATTTATTTTATCTAATTGTACTATTCTTTCTATTTAGTTATCCAAATTTGAATCTAATTCAATTTCTTCTGTCAATTGCTAGAATAGGAATCATCTCTCTAGTTCTAACAAGCTTTATCTTTTCTTTCTTTTTATGTACCTGAAATCCCCATGAATCTTCCCAATGGAAATAAGCTACCAATTTATTTAGCCTCAAATCCACAAATCTGCTTCAGTACTCAAGATCCTCAAATTCCATAAACATTTAAAGCTGTGTATATTGCAAAAAAAAAAGTCATTATTTTATTATAGCCTTATCACTGGATCTTCCTTTGTGAACATAAAATTACTTTGTTTATGTCTGCAGAATTGTTATAGTAAACATCTGGAAAACCAGATGTAAATAGACACATTAAGTGGAATGTTTACTGTATACATTTAGGAATAAAGTAGTAAGTTAACCAGAAACTTTATTTCACAACAGGAAATAGGCAGATGAGACAAATTGATGATTTGTCTATAACATAAGGCAAATAAAACAAAAGAGGAAGTATGCAAAAGCAAAAGGATAGGGGATATAGGAAATTGAACATGGAGATGGAAGCATCTAAGTTTAATGTATCTGAGATAGGTACAATGTTTGTAACCCTGTGCATGTCAAAACTTCTTTAAGTCTTTTATTCTTTGTCTTCAAAGTTGAGAAATGAAGTGAATTGAAAAGAGGAGATCAAGAAATTTGACTTCTCTGTCCACTCCCTTTCCTAAAGAATATCCTTGGAGACACATGGACCAAATAAGTTTCAGCCTGGGAAAAAAAAAAAGCCGCTAATAAAAAAACTTTAGTTTCCATCCATGAACTTTTAAGCTCAATTAAACTTCTTCCCTGGCACCTTGGAGAAAATAAAATCTAAGCTTAGACTCATGCCTAGGGTTTCCTCCAAATGGCAAAGTTAGAAGGGAACTCAATGCAATATGAATCATTTGTGGGGTCAATCAATTTAGTTCTTAGACAAAAAAAAGATTCACATGATGTATTGAAAAAATTACTTAAAATATGATGCAATAATTCAGCTTAAATAATATTACATTTTTCTGGGAGGCCAATATTTATACCTTATAAAACATAAAGCAATTATCAGAATTACTGAATAGACATGGTTATGTTTTGCCTTGGTTCTACACCATCTAAATAATTCCCAGTCTAAACAACTCCCAGTCAAATTCTTCTTTCATAATGGACTATTTTTGTGCCCATTCTTTTATTGATGGTCATATTTTCCCTGAGCACTTTGGTAGTCCACAAGTTCTCTGTCCTAGTGTGCCAATTAGTTCTGGCCAAAAGTTTCTAGTACCTTTAGGGACAGAAATAAAATCCATGGCATCAGAAACACATGCACAAAACCATTAAGTATGTAAAACAAATAGGATGAATTAAAGAATCCTACAAGGAGGAAAATTTGATCTCACAGATACCATTGAAACTTGGGTAAGCAGTCCAAGGTAGAAACTGTAGAATGAGTAATGGAAGGAGTAAGACAAGGAATACCATTTGGGAAGAATTCTATAGACAACCTAGACAGAAGAAGGAATTAGTTGAAAGTTTGAGAAATAGATCACTAAACTGACATGGAAACACAATATAATGATGGAGGGGAGACAATTTATCTAGCTATCTGTTGGGGCTTTCTCACTGCCAAAACTAGATCAGCTAATAATTTTGTGACTTTCATTAATAATAATGCCATCCATCAAGAGTTGGATGTGACAAGCACTTACAAATGGAAGCAATAATTGACAAAAGAATTAACATGGCTTCTTCAAGAGCAGGTCATATTGAACTAAGATCTTTTCTTTTTTGACTGAGAAATGAGAAATATGGCATATGAAATAAAGGTAGTTCCATCTTTAAATTCAGGAAGACCTGAAATCTCATCTTGCCTTTAATACATGCTAAATGTATTACACTAGTCAAGTCACTTCACCTCTTCATGATTCCCAGGAAACTTTTTAAGATTATATGTTGGGGCACAGCTAGGTGGTGCAGTGGATAGAGAACTGGCCCTGGAGTCAGGAGTACCTGAGTTCAAATCCAGCCTCAGACACTTTAATAATTACCTAGCTGTGCGGCCCTGGGCAAGCCACTTAACCCCATTGCCTACCAAAAAAAAAACCCTAAAAAAAAAAGAAAAAAGAAAAAGATTATATGTTGGGGGGGGTGACTAAGTGGCACAGTGGATAGAGCACTGGCCCTGGAGTCAGGAATCCCTGAGTTCAAATTCAGCCTCAAACACTTAATAATTTTACCTAGCTGTGTGACCTTGGGAAAGCCACTTAACCCCATTGCCTTGCAAAAACCTAAAAGAGAAAGAAGAAAGAAAGAAAGAGAGAGAGAGAGAAAGAGAGAGAGAGAGAGAGAGAGAGAGAGAGAGAGAGAGAGAGAGAGAAGGAAGGATAGACGGAAGGGGGGAGGAAGGGAGGGAGGAAAGAAAGAAAGAAAGAAAGAAAGAAAGAAAGAAAGAAAGAAAGAAAGAAAGAAAGAAAGAAAGAAAGAAAGAAAGAAAGATAGATTATATGTTGGGTGGGGCAGCTAGGTAGCACAGTGGATAGAGCACCAACCCTGGAGTCAGGAGAACCTGAGTTCAAATATGACCTCAGACACTTAATAATTGTCTAGCTGGGTGACCTTGGGCAAATCACTTAACCCCATTGTTTTAAATAATTTTTTAAAAGAAGATATGTTGAAGATCAGGTACCTAATTAATTAGTGGAGTATGAACTAATAGATGGAACATCCTTATTAGTAGTTCCCAATATCAATTCATAGGTCTGGTCAAAAAATTATTTTTAAAACAATCTTAGCTTGGTAAATTGAGAGAATGTTATAAATACATTTTACCCATTACCAATAAAGCATTTGGGGGAAAAATGCTACATTTGTGAATAGAAGAAGATGTAAGCTATAAAGTAGTACAGTTGGTGGATTTGAAACTTGTTCAAGATCATACTCAAAGAATATAGTTATAACATATCAAAGTCAATATGCAGTGTGATCACTAGTAAAGTACTACAGGCCCTTGCCCTATTTCATTCAGAATTTTACTTGAAGCAAAAATGGTATGTCTGCAAAAGCTGCTTGTAACCTAAAGCTACGAAGGATAATAATGCATTAGGTGATAGAATTATGTAACAGATCCAAAAAGACCTTACTAGACCAGATCAGATAAGATGAACTATCAGAGGAACTAAGTCCTACACTTAGATTTAAAACCCCAACTTCAGAAGAATAGGTTGGGGATATGTCTAGACAGCGGTCCTTATGAAACAATATCTGGGATTTTAGTGAACCACAAGACTAATATGAATCAATATTTTGACAAGGCAGCTAGGGAAAGTAGTGTTATATTAGGCTGCATTCAGAGACGTAGCAAGGTCAGCACAAGGGAAGCCATTGACCTACTCTACTACAGCCTTGACAGGGGCATCTCAGATATGCTATTTACAGCAGCATATTTCAGTAAAGACATAGATAAATTGGAGCATGTTTGTTATTCAATCGTTTTTTGATTTTTTTGTGACCCCCATTTGGGGTTTTCTTGGCAAAGATATTATAGCAGTTTGAGATTTCCTTTCTCCAGATCATTTTATAGAGGAGGAAACTAAGGCAAAGAAGGTGAAGTGACTTGCCCAGAGTCACATAGCTAGAAGTTGTCTTAAATCAAATTTGAACTAATGAAGATGATTCTTCCTGATTCCAAGTCTGTATTCTATCTACTGTGTAACCTAGCCACTTATTCCTGGAGCATACTTAGGAAAGGCATATGATTAAGATAGTGAGATTTCTGCAGCCTATGCCATAAAAGGATTACTGTAAAATTGGTGAAGATGGGGTATGCATCCTGGAGGAAAACTATTTTAGAGGAACTAGGAACAATCTATGTATACATATGTATTAAGCAACTACCATCTCTAGGCATTGAATATAAAATTATGAAGAATTAAATTTTATTCTCCAGGGTCTTATATTCTATTTGGGAAGCAAGTACCTATATAAAATATAGCTTGTCTCAAAAGTCATAGTACAGTATTAGGCTTTAATAACTTCAGAAGTAAAATACTATAATTATTTTTGTGTGTTTTGAAGAATCTGTATTTATTTTTATTAGTGTATGGTTTGTTTTTTATCATTTTGACTTACATTGAACATGCCTTGTTTTATTCATTCCATGTATGACAGTTTCTAGTATGATTTTCTCAGACTAGTGGTTCAGTAGAAGAGACCTTCTTGCTTGGCCACCTTAGTAACTTGATCTTTCCATTAGACTTTTTATTGTAGGGTCTTATCAAATATGTAATGTATGTTTCAAAACCTCATTTTGAGGAGTGACATTAAAGTTAACATTTCACTTTCAGTCTTTTCGATCACTGAGTAGCAGCTAATCAAATGTTTTGCAAAACTAAAGAATTATCTACAGAAATGTAGGGTTAAAGGTATTTATGATGAATTTTAATGAGAAAAATCAATATTTTAAAAACTAAATAATTAACATTTCAAAAATATTTTAATGTTTGTAACAAAGTACTAATAAATGTAATGTAGTTAAATACCATGTTATTTGTCCTTCATTTTCGAAAAGGGTAAAGGAGACCACAATTTTGACTTGCAAGTAAATTGGATTTAAGTGAGGCAGAGTTGCACAAGTCATCAGTCTCTCTCACTCTTCCAAATTGTTATTCAATTGTTTTTCAGTCTTATTTGACCTTTTTTTTTTGTGACCCCCATCCAGTGCAAGATAAAAGTTAAGAACATTGTCCATAATGGAGTGAATGACCTTGGTGTCTTCACATCTGATCAAGCTCTGAACATTCCATAGCACCTATATCAGTTACCTTCATGGTCTTTGGAACAAATTGTTCTTAATGGCTCATTCTACTAAGGAAGTCTTTATATCCCCCTAACTGACATGTTTTAGGTCATTTGTTAGCATCCACAAAATTGTAGGGTGGAGGGGAGGTATTGGGGATCAGGAAAAACTACATGTAGAAGGTGGCATTCAATTTTCACCTTGAAGAAAAAGAGGAATTTTATACATTGGATATGAGATGATAATACTCCAGGCCAAAGGGATAATCCAAACATACGAGTAGCAGCAAGTCAGATACAACTTTAATGGAAAATTTGCCTACCAATTAGAACTTTTAACAAGTAGAATGGGCAATTTTGGAAGTAAAAAGTATTAGGTGTCCTCATTAGAGGCATTCAAGCAGAGGCTGTAAGACTACTTTATAAATTTGGTGTCTGTAAGATTCTTAAACAAGTAATGGTTAGACTATATATTTTTTTACTTATAAACTTACATCATGTCTATGTGATTCAGAATGCAGGAATCTTCTGTAGCCTAGAGTATACTAATCTTGCTATAGGTCCAAGACAATGTGATAAAGTGAAAAGAACATTAATCTAGAATCAAGAACCTTTTTTCATATTCTGATTCTATAAGTCCCTTGAACTTTATGATATTCAATTTCTTTAATTGTAGAATGAGAATAACACCATTTTAACTATTATCATGGAATTGTTGTAAGCAAAGGCCTTCTTAAATTGCAAAGCAGTATGGTATATGAAATTCCAAGAGATAAAGTTCTGGGTGTGATATATGAATTTATTAATTAGGCTAGGAAATAGTTAATAAATTGAGGTCAGTGAACTCTCTTGTAGGTCAAAGATGCCAAGGGAGCATCTGAACCACCTAAAATCTGGTGTCTTCTTGCTGCCAGGGACTGACAAGGGAAACCTGGTTGGTGGACATTTAATTTTATGAGGTAGCCTAAGAATTCTCAACTCCTTCTGTTGCTGGAAGGAATGAAAGCTGAGAATGTGACCTAGTCATGAGATTCAAGTCATCTCTAGTGATCTGTGCAAGGAAAACTATTCCATCGGGGATCTACCTGATTAAGTTTCTCCTTTGTAAGTCAACTTGCCCCAAACCTTATTTAGGGAATAAGAAGACAGTCTTGGTAGTAGGGGATTAGCTCAGGTTGACTTCTATTTTCTGGGTAAACATACATGTCCATCCTAGGCCTTAAAAGAAGGTGGAATATGGTCACATTTTTTGCTAGAATAAGAGGTCCCTGGAGGCTGAAACCTGTGGGAGGAGGTCAGAAAAGGTAATATGATATTTTAATATTATTAATCAAAATATATAGCATTAAAATTATTTTTTCTCAACAGAAAATATACATGAGATATTATTAATATATAACAGAAATGATCACAGTATTAGGAGGTGGTTCAGGGGTAAAATAGTCCAACTTGCACCTGAAGGAATTTCCCTTCTACAAAAGTCAATAAATACTCAAACTTCTTGTTGATTGCTATTTAATTAACTAACCTAAAATTTGCTTGAAGACTTACAGTGAAGGGAGGGAGTCACTTTGTCCCAAGGTGACCCATCGTTAAGCAGATTTTTCTCTTTAAATCAAGCTAAAATTAGTCTTCATTCTGCCCTCTAGAGTTCAGCAGAACAATTTTAATTCCTTTTCCACATGATAGCCCTTAAATTACTTGAAGGCAGCCCAAGCATTTCTCTTCTCTGGACTAAATAAAAAAAAGTATTAATCCCTGCATAATTTCCAATTCTCTCACCCCTCCTAATTTCAATACTTTAGATCCATTCCTATTTATTAATGAGTTTTAGCACCCATTAGTGAACATGAAACCCTGGATATGATCAAATTCTGTATTATTTTAAAATATGTACTTTAACATTTTGATTTCATTGATTGTTTAATTGATGTGATTTCTCCCACACTAATACACAATATAAGATTGTTATGCATTTTCACTGCTGTTCATGTCTTTTCATAAATTCTGAAAGATTACAATCAAAGTGAAAGCTTTTTGTTCCCCCAGCTGTTTTAATATCTTGTAGGGTACCAGGTTTATATCCAAGGCATTCATATGTTGTCTATCATTGAATGATATTTTTGGACTTAGGTATCCTTGGTGATATCAGTATCTTCAAGAGCAGAGTACCTCTTCCCCACCATAAGTCACCATTGATAATATATGCTTCTGACTTCATGAAACTATTATATATATGTGTGTGTGTGTGTGTGTGTGTATGTGTGTAATATGTTTGTATTTTCCTTTGGGTTTTGATTTTTTAGAAATTAAGATGCTTTCTAGTTCAAGTTGTATACCAATAAGTTATATAGCATTAGAATAGATATATCAGTATTTTAGTGTTTCAGAGGGAGGGGGCAGGGAGAGGGGAAAAGAGGGGAGAAAAGTCAAAGTGAGGGGGAAATGAGGAGATAGAATAAAGAGAAGATCAAGAGAAAAGGGAGGAAATAAATGTAGGACAAAAGAAGAGGAGAAGTAAAAATGAATAGAAAGAGAAAGGAAAGTGGAAGTGAAATTGAAAGAAGAGGAAAAGGGTGAAGAGGAAGATAGAGGGGAAAGGCTGGAAAGAATGAAGTGAAGAAGAGGAGGAGAGAAAATAAAAAAGGAGCAGATAGAGAAAGGAAGAAAAGACAGGAAGGAGGAAAAGGAAAAAGATACCAGGAGAGACAAAGAGTGACAGATTAAGACAAGTAAGAAACAGTGCAGTCAGGAAGAAGATAAAGTATTAGGTTTACTGATAGAAAGGCCTAGATTCAAATAATTAACCTTGACATTTTCTAGTTTTGTGAGCTTGGGCAATTATGCAGAATTTCTCTAAGTCACAAGCAGACTACAATCTGCATTAATAACTCTCTCCATATTGGAAAGTTTTGCATACTTAATGGCTTGCTCATCTTGATGATCAAATTGAAATTTGAGTAATATACATTTCAAATCTATATCTCCATAAACTTGGTTAGACTGATGCTTCTGTCTCATTGTAGATTATTTTTTGAAGTCTATAACATTCTGAGGTTCCACAGATTTAGTACAATTGTACCTTTCAATAGGAAAATTCAGAAAAGTTCACAATGGAAAGGGAATTCCTTTTATTCAGGTTACAGGTCGATATATTTCATGACTCTGACAATCACCTTAGGTGAGCATCTCTCTGCCTAATTTATGCATTACTTAATGTCATTACCTAGTGGATTATTAAAAAGTTATTTCCTCAACCACATTTGTTACAGAATCTTGTAAAATTGTAATGAATGCAAGGGAGACACTTTGTTGCAGGAGTCATTATCATAAGGCAGGAATTAAATTTAGGAGACAAGGTTTTATGATAGATGATATTTAATCTGAAACAGTAAAAAAATAGATAAAAATGAAATCTCCCTTTTTATATATACATGCAATTAGTTATTAGATTAAAATAATATACCTCAACAAGTTAGAGCAAAGAAAAAATGCATAATTTTCATAAAGAACAGCATAGAATCAATTTAAAAGTATGGATTTATTATATTAAGCAAATATTCGTTATCATTTAAATGAAGTGATAGCAACAATAGTAACAACATGATAATTATATAACACTATGATTTACAAAGTGCTTTGCATAGATTATCAAAATTATCCTCATACTAGCCCTATAGAATAGGTTATTATTCCCCATTTCACAGATGAGGAAACTGAGGCTGAGAGGCAAATGATTTATCCAAAAATCACACAAATATTGGGGTGGCTAGGGGGCCCTGTAGTCAGGAGTACCTGAGTTCAAATCCAGCCTCAGACATTTAATAATTGCCTAGCTTTGTGACTTTGGGCAAGTCACTTAACCCCATTGCCTTATATAAACCCCCCAAAAAATCATATAAATAATATCTAAGATAGGATTTGAAGTCAGGTTTTCCCAAATGCTTACCAGGCACTCTAGTCATTGTATGACTGAGCTCACTACATGAAATAATTCATCAGTATTTGGCAGTTAAACGACTGGCAGTTCCATATCTTTAAAGAAACTATTCTGAAGTATTCTATGTTTAGAGATGATTGGCAATAGCTGCTGCACATAATCTATATGATAGGTATGTATATATATTTATGTGTGTGTATGTGATTCTGTATATATAAATATATACTTAGGAGAAACACACACACATTTTGCTTCAATGGTATATGATTAAAAAAAAATTCAAAACCTCTTGGGTCCCATGTATTTCTCCAAGTGTGTGAGTAGATTTAAATCATTTTTAGGAAAACAATAGCCCTGTAGACAGGAACATCCATACAAATCATAATACAAGTCAAACTCTTAAACTTTCACAGATAATGCCAATTCTGCCTCTGACACATCTTCTATTTAAAGCATGAGTACCTCTTTAACCAATAACACAGAATCTGGCATTTCCGCACTCATTGGAGAATATAACATGATTTGTCTTTAATTCAGAACATGCCAAGAACTCCCTTGACAAGCCATATAAATATGATAGAATGGGAGGCAACATGTAAATAACTGGGCAAACAAGATATAAACAAGAAAAAATAGGCAACAATCAGAAAAGACTGGGAAATACTTCTTGCAGAAGATACAACTTCAACTGAATTTTGAAAGAATGGGAGAAGACAGAGGGAGAAGAAGATGAGATAAGGCATAGGGGACAATAGGAATGGAAAATCTCAGAGTCGAGAGATGAATGCATTGTGCAAGGAATAAGACTAAGGAGGACAGTGTCACACTGAGCCCTCTGAGTGCCAGTCCACTTTTCTTCATTTGTAAAACTTACTATTTAAGATTGTATTACATATCTCATAGATATACTGAAGAAAATAAATGAGAAATTAAGTTTATAAAATGTTTGCTTAATCAGATATCACTTCATCAGAGTTCAGCTCTTGTTACCAGAAAGTACACTATAGAAATGTCTTCACAGTTAAGATTTAATATTATATCCACAATTTTTTTTCTTTTCAGATATAGAACTGATAAAAAGAAATAGTCATTTAAACATTTTTCTCTGTCTTTTGCAAAGACTGTAGAAGACCACTATTATATAACCCAATATCTTTCAGAAAAGGAGAATCATAAAAGCCAATGTGCTTCCCTTTAGCCTTGGCTGTCAGCAAATTCAAAGCTAGATTTAAAGCTCAGCTTCCGTAATTAGCTTGTCCAGTATGCCAGGAACACCTATTTTTTCTGTTCATTTAAAAATAGATTTGTTTGCCCTTTATTTTTATTGGTTCATTTTATAGTGAGTGTTTTTGTAAGCCGGGTAGAATTTGTAAGCCAGAGAAACCCAATTACCTCATTTTAAAGCTCAACAAGCGTTCCTTAAGCTTCTACTCAATGCCAGTTATTGGAGCTCCAAAGACAAGACTGACTTCAAGTCTCCAACTTCAAGAAGCTTAATTTGATCAGAGGAAGTGGATGTGCTTGAGTTGTTAAAAAAATAGTTCAAAGAAATGGGAGGAGCCACCAGAGTCAGGGAAGATCAGAGAAACAGTTTTGTGTAGAAGGTGATATCTGAACCAAACTTTGACAAAAGCTAGCAATTCAATGAAAAAAGAATGAAGAGAGAGTTATTTGTAGGCATGCAATGATATCTGTTGATAGACATGAGGGGCAACAAGAAACCCAGTTCTGTTGGACTGCATTTTGCAGAAAGGCTATAAAAAAAATAGCTAAAAACAAAATAGCTAGCTTCATGTTTTGTAAAAAAAATTTATAAAAATTATCTTTCTTGATCCTCACATTAACTACAGGAGTTAGATGTTAATATTACTACCAATTTATAAATGAGAAAGTGACTTTCCCACTGTCCCATGGTTAAGTGTTTGGAGCAGTTTGGAGCAGGATTCAAACTCATGTCTTCCTGACCCTAAGACCTTCACTCTAAACAATAATATACTACCTATATTGCCTAATAAGGGAGGTGCCACTATTATTCCCAATTTAACAGTTGAGTAAAGTGAGACAAAAAGAGGTTAAGTGACATCACATATCAAATATAAGCACAAGATTTGAACTCAGATCTTCCTGATGCCAGACATCTGCTGAACCACCAACCTACTTGCTACATTTTGAATGGAATCTTATCCTTCCTACCTCAAGGAGCAGACATTGAGTAGATGGAGTCCAATTATATTACATAGATCAAACATCTAGTAAATGTCTAAAGTTAAATTTAAACTCAGAACCAGTCCCAGCACTGTATTTGTTGGGCTGTCTAGCACATGTTAGATTGAAGGCAACTTGTAAAGCTTTGTAATGACAAGAAGAAGAATTTGTATTTGACAACATATGTAATAGGGTTAAGATGGAGAAGAGAAGTCAGGAACTTTCCTGGACTCTTCTGAGTTTCCCTCACAATCAATCCTCTAAATGAATTCTGGAACAAAAGAACCCACAAAAAGACAGGGAATCAAATTTCCAGCTTGAGATACCTTGGAAAGATTTTGGAAAAGGTCTCTCTAACTCAGGTGTAGGGAAAGCATGGCCAGGTGCAGGCTGGTGGAGGGGGAGGCTGAAGGAGGTTCTCAACCACAGTGCAGATCAGCGACCATGGCGCCTGAGTAGTGCACAGCAGGACAACCGAGAGCTTCAGTCTGGTGTAGAAAACAAATGGTGAGCCCAGAGCCCAGGACAGTGGGTAACCCTAGTCTAGTGCAGAAGCCACTAACACTTGAAGCCCCATCCCAGGGAACCCAGGAAGCTTTGGACAATGCCCTCCTGTGGCCCAGGAACAGAGCTCTGCCTTCAAAAACATGAAATAGGTTAAACATGAGTAAGAAACAGAAGAAAGTCCTAACTATGGAAAGCCATTATGGGAATAAGGAACATCAAAATATCTTAGAAGAGTACATTAGAAAAAGACCCATATGGGAAGCCCCAGAAGGGAAGATGAATTGGTCTCAGGTCCAAACAGATCTCTTGAAAGGGAGGACAAAGGATTTTAAAAATCAGTAGAAGAACTGAGAAAAAAGGAATGAGAGATACTGTAAGAGAGAGTCAGCAACTTGAAAAAGAAAACACAAAAATTGACTGAAGAAAACAACCCCTTTAAAAATACAATTAGGCAAATGGATGAAGAAAACACCTCCTTCAAAAAATGTAATTGGAGGGACAGTTAGATGGCACAGTGAGTGGATAGAGCACTGGCCCTAGAGTCAGGAGGACCTGAGTTCAAATTTGACCTCAGACACATAATAATAATTTCCTAGCTGTGTGACCTTGGGCAAGTCACTTAACCTTATTATCTTGCAAAAACCCACCCCCCTAAAAAAAGAATAATTGGGCAAAGGGAAAAATAAAAATAGAATTGGTCAAATGATAAAGGAGATACAAAAGTCAACTGAAGAAAATAATTTCTTGAAAATAGAATTAAACAAGTGGAAACTAATGACCTTATGAGGTAATAAGAATAAGTTGAGTAAAATTTTAAAAACTGAAAAAACTAGAAGACATTGTAAAATACCTCATTAGAAAATTGGAAAATTTAGGAGAGACAACTTAAGAATTATTGGACCATTTGAAAGCCATGATCAAATAAAATCATGATGCTTCCAAAGGGATGAATATTATAAATTATTTTTGCAAGTAATTGAAAAATAAAATAACATTTAAAAAAGGTTGATAGGAAGTCAACTAGAATTTATTGCATATGAAAACTGATATTGTTAGACTAATATTTGTTTGACTTCAGGAATATCACTTTGTCAGATACAGGGACAATGTGTTGGAGAAGGAAAAATCTTGAAACCCTCATTAACTGCCAGCAAAAGGAAAAGCAAGGTTAACTACAGTGTTGACATTATGAACTCAGAGAATGGGACGAATGTAAGAGATATAAAGATAAAGTCAATCAGTAAAGTCTTGGTTAAAGAATGAGATATCGCATCAAGAAATAATAACCCAGGTAAAAGAAGAAACAACACAATCAGCAGAAATTCCCCTTTGTGTCAACCTATCCCTCTCTTTCCTTAAAAATTATCTTTAAACTATTCACTGGAATAAATTTTATAGCATTCATTTTGGGGTTTTCTTTTAAAGATATAGAGTACTATATCATTTCCTTCTCTAGCTCATTTTATAAATGAAGAAACTGAGGCAAACTGGGTTAAATGACTGGCCCAGCATCACACAGCTAGTTTAAGAATCTGAAACCAGATTTGAATCCATGAAGATGAAGCTTCCTGACTCCATGTCTGATGATCTACATACTACTTGCCAGCTAGCTGCAGAAAACACTTTAGAAACCATCTAGTCCTAATTTTAGAGATGAGAAAGTTGAAGATCTGAAAGGCTAAATGATTCATTCGTAGTTAAAAAGAGCTTAGAAATGTCTGTCATGAGATTTCAATCAAGGTCTTCTTGACACCTAATTTAGTCCTTTTCCCTTGAATCACTTTGACTCTCTTAAAGGAATTTAGACTTTATTCTTAAGTATTTGAATACAACAAAGTCATTTTAAAAAGATACACAAAGTTTTCATCAAAAATGCATACAATGTAATATCAATTGTCAAATAATTATGAAGAATATCATTGCAAATGTATAAAATGCATCCTCTTTACTACCAATGTGAAATGATTTCAGATCTCCTCGGATCATGTGAACAACTCATCACACAAGCATACTTCTTGTAAATAGTAATGAAAGTGTATTAGAGCATCTTTTCTCCAAATTTCCAGACTTGCAATGCTAACCATTTTGCTATAAATACTTAGTTCTGGAAAATCTTGGGCTGTAGAAAAATTCCAGTTGGTTCAAATCTGAGTGAATCAGTAATGAAACATTGGAGGAATGTTCATCAAGCAGAAGCCTACAGAAAGTGCTGCATCTTTGTCAGCTGCCTAGTACTTACAGTACAATCCATTTTCCTAAATGGAAATGCTGTATTTTAAATGACATATTGCTTACTCCAGAAAGAACTTCTCTCACAATTCTTTCCTTCTTCCTAAATTAACTCCACATAAGCCATGGACTTTCTGTCATTGACTTTTAGAGGAACTTACACTTCCCTAGGTGTGAAAAATAAAGGCTATCCTCATGTATCAAATCAAGCTCCTTTTGCCATTAATGCAAAAGATTAAATGTGTAATTTCTCTCAAGCTCATGACCATTTGTCCCTTAAAAGTCTAACAGAGACATGAAGGAGACATAATTTTGTAATTAAACTGAAGTTATACAACAATGAAGATATTTTCAGTCATCATTTTTATCTTCTTAAATGTGGCAAAAGAAATATGGGAGCAAATATTTCAAGGTCATTGAATATTCATTCTAAAGTTACAGTCAAATTATTTCTCTTGTTAAGCAATATCTCTTGATTTATTAAAAAAAAGAAATAATTTGAAATTATACTGATTTATTCAATAAGGCTATTTGAAACCAGCAGGCAAACAAATCTTTATGCTATTTATAATGTTATAGCAATCAACACTGCCTTTGCGGTATGGCAGACAGCAAATATAAACATATATACATATATATATATATATGCATATATATATATTCAAAGTCTCATGAAAGCCATAATTCTTAGATTAAATAGTTTCCTAGAAGTCATTTTCTGGGTTCATTCAGGTTTTGAGGTCACTAGAATATTTTACTTCTAGAATTGTCTCACTAATCATTGCTGTAAGTGCCCTAATCGATTCCATTAAAACTAAATACCATTAAAACTGATTTTCAATATCCTTCCATATTAATTCCAACCTTGTGATCTTCCATTCCACTGATCTCATATATAACATATTCAGTGTCTATTTCTTTGCAATTTGTTCTCAAGAGCCTACAAATACCCTTCTAAAACGCACCCTATTTGTTATTTCCCAACATTCTCTCTGTCTCATATGAAATTTAATCCCTTTATTCCATTCATTTAGGATCTTGCTAGGTGACCATTTCAGTAGGAGATCATTTGCAGACAACTGACACATATAAATACATAGACAGGACAGGTTATGACCCATTAAATTGGGTATCAGAAGATACATTAACAAGAGGATTAGATTGACATATGAAGAGATTCAAAAAAAGAAATAAGGAAAAGAGAAACAAAGAATAATCAAAGGGAAAAAGGAAAGCCCAAAGGAAGGAAAGAATGGGAAAAAATGAAAAAGGGAGGAAGGGAAGGAGGGAAGAAGGAAGGAAAACACCTCCTCCTATTCCCTTAAACTAATTTAGGAGCATGGTAATAAGCTTAGGAAATCCACTAGAAACAGCTGAAAGTATTCTCCTCCAAAATTGTTAACTAGAAAAAAAATCACTAATAGCTTTAGATGATTTGAATAATCCAACCCAATTATTTAAATAGAGAAAATGAATGAATGTGACAGATATTTTGGAACAGGATACTTATACTGGATTTCAGAAAGAAAAAAATAGATATTGGCGAATTTGTGGTTCAATTTAACTTGAACCTGGAGTTTGTTATTATAAAGACTCCCCTGAAACTGAGACACATCCTATATCTGCTTAAGACTCTATGCAGAAGCTAAAAAAAAAGCAGGGGTGAAGCAAATAGCATCAGTAAAAAGGTATCTCTGAGATCAGACACTGCCTCACTAGTTCTGTAGTATACTGCAAAGGGATCTGTAACAAATCTCAAAAGTTTTTGTTCCTTGGCTTGTTGGTGGGGATGATACATATTGATAGAGAATTCTTAAATCCCTTTCCCTTTACTTTTCCTAAATCCATTATAACGATAACTGAAAGAATAAAGCAAAGAGCAAATGAGGACCTCACCTGGAGTATCTGTTTGGAAGCTATAAGCAACTGTAGAGAGAGCTCAACCTCATGAGAGAACATTGTAAGGAGGAGACAACAGAAGATAATGCTTACAGTCATGTTAAGAACTGGTAGGAAATAAAGGGGAAAAAAACCTAATACCTCAGAGTAGATTTGACTTACCGAGAGGAACTCCGTGTCTGAGACTGAAAGACATTCTTTAGACTTACAGAAGAGCATCTTGTGAATTTCTCTTTCAATATATTTTCATTTTTTTTCTTTAAAACAAAAACAAGCAACCATTCTCCTGTAATATCATGGTTTAAGTACATTTGCAAGTAAGGAATGGATATAAGTAGAGTGGGTGGCGCCATGAAAAATATACCCAGATCTCTTGGAATGAAGTACATAAATCAAGAAATGGAGAGAATTCCCTAGAAAGATGTCCAAGACTTTTATACCACATTATATCTCAGATAACAGCATAATGTATGACGTTAATGTATGACATTTCAGAGAATCAGTCATAGCATCTCAAGATGAAAAGTACTTCAAAAGCACCCTAATCCAACCTATGCTTGAAATATTATAATATTCTGCTGGGTAATATAAGCATTGGAAGGGTTCCACTACTTTCCAAAGTGGTCTGTTTCACATCTGTAAATATCTTATTGGGAAATTTTTTCCTTCTAACAAGCCTATATTATTTTCAAATTCTTCCCATTGCCACTAATCATGCCCTCCAGGTAAAAAAGTAGAACAAGAATAAACTTGAGTCCATATAAAAATCTTTTCAATACGTCAAGATAACAATTATGCCTTTCCGCTGTCCCCAAGCACCACCACCATCACAAATCTCTTCCATCTCTTCACCACCATCCTTCAACATCACTTCATATGGCATGATGTGAATGCCCACACCCATTCTGAACACCTCCCTTTGGACCTTCTCCAGTATAATAATAGCCTTTTCTATGGTACCCAGAACTGAGCACAACAAGCCATATATAGTTTTATTGGGGAAAAGTAGGACTATTTTAATCCTGGATATTAATTTTCAGGGCTGCAAAGGACATTTTTTCCTGCCCATATCCTATTATTTAGCAGCAAATTCTGTCTAAATCAGTGGTTCTACAGTAAAACAATCAGCATCAGAGAATTAAAAAAAAAACACTTGCACAGTACCACAGTACTTAACTTTTTAAAGACCATAAAGACATGACTGATCAAGTTTTAAGTAAAAAGTGAGCCTCTGAAAAGCATACCTGCGGTGGTTCTCTCAAATGATTTCAAATGAGAACAAAATCCTTAGTCACGTCTATAGGTGGTAGCAGTATAAGAGAGCACTCTGCTATTCCTTTATATAGTAAAAACTAGGTGGCACAGTAAATAGAGCTTCAAACAGTAGAAAAATTTAAGTTCAAATTCTGAATTAGACAATTACTATCTGTGTGAACCTGGCCAAGTTATGTACTTCAGTTTTCACATGTGAAAATGAGGATCATAATAGGATTTTTCTCACAGAATTATTTTGAGGGTGTTAAATGAGGTAACATAAGAAAAGTACATTGCAAATCTTAAATTATTATATAATTGCAAACTTTTATTATAATTATTAGGAAAAATAAAAGCCCATATATTGATGATGACTCAACAATTTCCCAATTTCTCAGGATTCTTAGTTGCAACTAACCTAAACAAGAAAGGATGGATATAAGGCATTGGGGTGGATTTTTATTTCAGTTTAAATTCTTTTTTTATTAAAGATTTTATTTATTTTGAGTTTTACAATTTTTCCCCTAATCTTACTTCCCTCCCCCACACCCACAGAAAGCAATTTGTCAGTCTTTACATTGTTTCCATGTTGTACATTGATCCAAATTGAGTGTAATGAGAAAGAAATCATATCCTCAAGGAAGAAACATAAAGTCTAAGAGATAGCAAGATCAGATAATAAGATATCAGTTTTTTTTTTCTAATTTAAAGGTAATAGTCCTTGGTCTTTGTTCAAACTGCACGGCTCTTTATCTGGATACAGATGGCATTCTCCTTTGCAGACAGCCCAAAATTGTCCCTGATTGTTGCACTGATGGAATGAGCGAGTCCATCAAGGTTGATCATCACTCCCATGTTGCTGTTAGGGTGTATAGTGTTTTCTGGTTCTGCTCATCTCACTCAGCATCAGTTCATGCAAATCCCTCCAGGCTTCCCTAAATTCCCATCCCTCCTGGTTTCTAATAGAACAATAGTGTTCCATAATATACATATACCACAGTTTGCTAAACCATTCCATTGGGGTGGATTTTTTTAACCCTCAACTTTACTCAGAACTTTAGGATAGTGTCCATGAAACACTTCTTTTGTAGTTTTTATATTCCAAAGATCAAATTATCAGAAAACCATTATCATTCTTGCTGAAATGTCCACTATCTATAGGGTAATGACTCCTGCAGACAGAGAAGTTTGAAAAGCATATCTCATTTTTATACTTATAACAAACCTGAGAGTAGGTACCACCATCACTTTCCCAATTTGGCAGATGAGAAAGCTAATGTATCTTGAGCCCAGATTTTAATTCAGGATTATCTTACACCAGGTTCAATATTCTATCCACTATGCTATTTAGAATATCTCAATAATCTATGAAAAATACCCTGCTAAAATTTAGGAAAACTATATATAAAAACATATATATGTATATATATATATATATATACATATCTGTAGTAATCTCCTTGTCAATCCAGTAATCCACTCAAAAAAAGGAAATGGGATATCATGACTTTTATATACTTTTAAAAATATATTTTAAAAATTTAGCCACAAATCAACATATGTGGCCTATAATTCAATATTTATTTTCTTTCCATTATTGAAAATCTCTTCTACATTTACACTTCTATAGTCTTGAGGGTATATATCCTATTCATTTGATAGTTTCTGAAGGTTGATTTATTTGGCACATATTTAAAGTCTAATTTTCATAGATCAAACAAAATGTATTTTATTATATACAATATTATAAACCTATATAAAATATGGATAATAAATTTTGTAGGATTAAAAGTTGGATGGAGTGCTATAAGAACTCAAAGATGGCACCATATACATGGAAAAAAGAATTAAATGAGCTATAATTCAAGCTAGAGCACTGACATATGCAGAATGTTAAAAGCTCTGGACAAAATTCTAAGAAGGGCATGATTTCTCAGCCATAGCAATGAGTTTGGATGAACATCCTGCTGTTATGTGAGCAATTGTTATACCTAGAGGGAACTGAATGAATGCTGGCACCTATTGGTAGATGAAATAAAAACCTAAGATTACTTTCCTATCATGAGTCTTACCAAGCAATATGTTACTAGCTAAAAACAGTACAACATCACCATGACAAAGATAACATATTACCCACTGCTTGTTCAAACAAAACAAAATAAAACAAACAAAAGTAATGCCATCATAAGAATTGCTTGCATTTCATTTGAATTTCTTATCTTTGTACTTAAAAATGAAATAAGCCTTTATTCAACTTTTAGATATTATCCATGAGGTCTGCTTTGGAAATTTGTAAAAGTTAAGGTTCAGAAGTGGAAGGTAGCCATGATATTTTAGCGTGCTTTTTTTAGTGAATTTGTTCTAGAATTTCTCCAAAGCTGAAAATTTAAATCTAAAATTAGACAAATTGATCTCTATATATCACAAAACACATACAGATTAGGAATGGTTTGGGGCAGCTAGGTTAACATGGTGAACTGGCCCTGGAATCAGGAGGACCTGCATTCAAATCCAGCCTCAGACATTTAATTATTACTGAGTTATGTGACCTTGGGCAAGTCACTTAACCCCATTGCCTTGCAAAAAGGAAAAACAAAAAAACAAAAAAAATTTATTTACATAGAATCAAAAACAATATATAGATAGATAGAGAGATAGATAGATAGATGAATTATCAGTAAAGGAATATGCAAATAAAATGAAGTAGATCTTACCTTCAGGAAGCTGATAAATCACATTCAATATGTACATAGATAAAGATACAAAATATATGCAAAGCACTCTTAGTGCTTATCTGGTGCTGGGCATATAGGAAGCACACAGTAAATACATGCTGATTTGACTGAGTCAGAAAAAAAAATCATATACTTATTAAATAAGGATGGAAGGGATCAGAAATGACCCCAACATTATTTGAAATGATACTAGAAAATTTATGGTTCCAATGAGGAGAAGAGACAGTTCCTCTTGGGGGAAAGAAAACAACTATTATTATATTAATATTTCTAATGGCACTAGATTTTTGTAAAGTATTTTATATTTATTTAGTGGAATATTTTCTGGTTTCATTAAAACTTTATTTTTTTTAGAAGTCATGAGAATTAGGATGAGACCAAGACAAAACCAATGCAAACCACGCTCAAAAAGACATTTTTGAGGTAAAATGAGAATGAGAATGATATATGAGAAATATAGAAACTGAGGACTTGTTCAAATGTTCTCTAAAGACTCCCTATTTTCTTGAAAATATGGTAATGGTATAACTTCTCACAATGAAAATTTGTTCTTAAATGATTTAGCAATCTCTGGGTACAATGAATAAATTATGTATGAAGATTAAGTAAGTCAGCATTAGAGCATCAATTGCAACTGATTTTTATGACATTAAGTCCAGTATATTTCAATGAGTTAGCAGCTGTCTTCCAATACTGACATACTGTGAGGCTAAAGAATAGATCTAATGGAAGAATGCATATTTACAACTGACACTTCTATCACACTTAAAATGGGAAAGGCTTGCAGTTTTCTTCATGTTATTTTCAGAAATATGACTTGTCCAGGAAATTCTGCTTTTGTCCACTTTAACCTTCATACATGAATACAGTGTGCATCATTCTGTCTGCCAAAATTCTGAAATGGTATTAAATATAAATAGAGAGGTACATATGGTTAATGCAAGTATATATATATATATATATATATATATATATATACATATAGTTATACATATACTACATGAATATGTGCATTATTTTCTGTCTTTCTATCCCTACTCCATTTATGTTTTGTCTCTGTGTCAATGTCTCTCTGTCTCTGTCTCTGTCTTTGCCAGTTTTTCTGTATCTATCTGTCTCTGTCTCTTCTCATTCCTCTCTCTCTCTCTCTCTCTCTCTCTCTCCCTCCCCCGCTCCCTCTCCCTGACTCTGTCTCTATCTCTCTGTCTCTCTCTGTCTCTCTTGTCTCTATCTCTCTGTCTCTGTCTCTCTGTCTCTCTGTATCTGTCTCACTCTCTCTGTGTCTCTGTCTCTGTCTGTCTGTCTGTGTCTGTCTGTCTCTCTCCCTGACCTGTCTCTCTCTCTCTCTCTCTCTCTCTCTCTCTCTCTCTCTCTTGGCCTCTCTCTGTCTCTCTCTCTGTCTCTGTCTCTGTCTCTGTCTCTCTCTCTGACTCTGTCTCTGTCTCTGTCTCTGTCTCTCTCTCTCTTTCCATTACATCTATTCAAGTTCTGTGGAATTTTGTATGCTGCTTTGCCCACTAGTTTTTAAAACAGACCACATATATTCACAGCAAGCAAAAGACTTCAATTCTTATGCTTTCCTCTGAAAACTAACAAAAGCTCTATCAGCCTGAAACTACTGTGAGCTACTGCCCAGTGAGGCAAGGATTGCGAAGTATGCTACATTATTTTATAGATTCGTAGCATTTAAAGACAGGAAGGACCATAAAGATGATATAGCTCAGACTCCTGTACATTTTTCAAATTAGGAACCTGAGGCTCAGAGAGGAATTGTCTCAAAACTACTTTCTTTCTCCATTTCATATTAATCCATTAGTTCATTTGCAACTAAAAGGATTAATTCCTTGGTTATTGTGTTAGATTTGTCTGCCTAAATAGGCTTGTCAGATGCAGGAATGTCACACAGGAAACTACAGGTTAAGAGGTGAGCCGCCTTTTCAGTTGAGAATGACTGTCAACCCCTTTCTTTTAGCATGCTGTAGGAAAGGCAGAGAAAATCACAGACCACTGACTCAATTCCAGTCTAGTAAGGGACTCTTTTTAAGATAATAGAAAAGAATTTATAATGTTCTTATTTTTCCTTCTCTGCATAAAGAAATGTTTAAGTTAGTTGGTTTTTGTCAATTGTACAATCATCAATTTATAAAAGTTATTTAAAATAAGAATCAAAAGATGATAGGAAAAGAAGGCAAAGGGAAAGGTAGAAGCACCTAGCTGGAAGGCCATTTAATAACTGTTCTTTGGAAATAACTGTACATGTATTTCTATGCTGGTTGGGTTATTATGTCCAAGATGATCAACAGCAGCTGGAGATTGGGGATTGTGAAATACTGCAAACCAGAAAGGATTCAGAATAAAACAAGTTCTTCCATCCAATCACTTTGATTTGATATTCATTAGTGTAATCATTGGTGAACTCCACAAAGTGGCCAAGGTATAGATGACCCCATCATCAATGGCATAGTGCCATCATCAGTGGAATATGGCAGTGGTGACAAACTCAAACAGACCTGGATCCTTGGCCATTGAGTTTTGCCTCAGTTGGCCAAGAGTTTGACATCTCTGATGTAATTTACACAAAATCAGGAAGCCAGGTGTACTACAAATCATCTGACAGACTCCAGGGACAGGAACTAATGACAGACTTCTGTGTGTGTGTGTGTGTGTGTGTGTGTGTGTGTGTGTGTGTGTGCGCGTGTGTGTGTATAAATATATATATATACACATGTATATGTATGTATATTGATATATCTAGATTCTATATCTATATGTATGTGAATATACATATATACCTATATACTATACATGTACATATACATATACTATACATATATACATGTGCATGTGCACATGCATGTACACACACACACACACACACACACACACACACATATATATATACAAAATAGCAACTAGATGGATCAATGAGTACCAGAAGAGTTTACTTTTACAAACCAATGTTGACAATGGAATTCATGAGTCCATGGATAGGAGCTTAGCTATCCCTAATGTCACAACAGATTTTACAGTAAACAAGAAAATAAAAGAAGAGGCGAAAATTGGAAGAAAGTTTTCTATGTACCAGGACAACCCATAAACCTAGAGCCAAAGGTCTTGTTACAAAATATTTACCATTCTTCAAACTCCAGTAGACTTTAGAAGCAAGAGTATTAGGCACCACTATGCACTGCATTTTCTATCTCACCAGTGCACTGAATAGAGCATTCTATAGAGAAATGGGGGCGGGGGGGGGGGAAGACATGACAGGTTCTGAGCCTAATACCTTGATATCTCAAGGAATCCATTAAGTTTATTAAAAACTGGTTGTGGTAGATGGAGTCAAGATGGTGAAATAGAAGCAGGAATTTCCAGAAGCTCTTCCCCAGACTACTCCAAATATCCTTAAATTGTTACTCTAACCAAATTCCAGAGTGGTAGAACCCAAAGAAAGATTGAGGGAAACAATTTTCCTGCCTAAGACAACTTGGAAGATCCACAGGAAGGGTCTGTTCCACTGGGGTTGGAAAAAGTTGCACCACAGTTTGGGCTGCACTGGGCTGTGCCAAAAGGATCCAACTCCAGTTTTTCAGAAACAGCCACAGAGTATTTGGGTCCATGGCAGAGGTGGCAGCTTCTAGACCTCTCAGTCCAGTGACTACCAAGGATAACTTGTAAGGTCAGCAGAAAAACTCTGCCACATCATAGTGAGCTTAGAATCCAAGTTAGCATAGATCTTGATGCATCTCCTCCCCAGAAGAAAGCAGAGTCACCAGAGCAGAGACCCCCAGAAGCTGCTTCCAGAGTGCCCAGCCCATGGATGGTAAAGGAATCAGGGGAGAACACAGAGGTTTCTCCACTATCGCTGGGACTGGACTGTGTTGTTGTTTTGCCCATACTTATAAACAGGTTGCAGTCTGGTGGTCATACTCCTCACAGCTCAAGGACGGAGGGGAGTGCTTGTGATCATCTACAGATCAGAGGACAGACAAGGAGAGTAGTCAGAGGCTTTCATAAGACCTTGAAGGAATTGAGGTCCCTGGTGGGGGGTGAGGGGGTGGGGAGGACAAAATGGTCTCCAAAACTCAAAAGCTTGGGAAAGTATATCCTCCACCCTGGAAGCAGAGCTTCTTAACAAGGAGTTAAAAATCAGGAGAAACAGAGCAAATGGAGAAATGAGCAAACATCAGAAGAAAATTATTTTGGTACTACAGAGGATAAAAATGCACACTCAGAAGATGACAAAGTCAAAATTTCTATATCTGAAGCCTCCAAGAAAAATATGAATTGGTCTCAGGCTAAGGAAGAGTTCAAAAATGATTTTGAAAATCAAGTAAGGGAGGTAGAGGAAAAATTGGGAGTACAAATGAAAGCAATGCAGGAAAACCATGAAAACAAAGTCAGTAGCTTGGTGAAGTATATACAAAAAAAATTGAAGAAAATAATATCTTAAAGACAAGTTTAAGTCATATGGAAAAAGCAGTCCAAAAGGTCAATGAGGAGAAGTGTGCCTTAAAAAAGCAGAATTGGTCAGAAGGAAAAGGAGATTAAAAAACTCTTTAAAGAAATTAATTCCTTCAAATGTAGAATGGAGCTAAGAGAAGCTGATGACTATGTAAGAAATCAAGAAACAATAAAAGCAAACCAAAAGAATGAAAAACTAGAGGAAACTGTGAAATATCTCATGGTGGGGGCAGCTAGGTGGTACAGTGGATAGAGCACCAGCCCTGGATCAGGAGTCCCTGAGTTCAAATATGGCTTCAGACATTTAATAATAACCTAGCTGTGTGGCCTTGGGCAAGCAACTTAACCCCATTGCCTTGCAAAAACCTAAAAAAAATATTTCATTGGGAAAAACAACTAACCTGGAAAACAGATACAGGAGAGAAAATTTAAAAATTATTGGGCTACCTAAAAGTCATGACCAGGAAAAGAGCCTAGACTTCATTTTTAAAGAAAGTCTCTATGAAAATTGCCCTGGCATCCTAGAAGCAAAGAAAAAAATAGAGTTTGAGGGAATATACTGATCAACTCCTTAAAGAGATCCCAAAATAAAAATTTCCAGGAATATATAGCCAAATTCCAGACTTCCCAAGTCAAAGAGAAAATATTACAAGCAGCCAGAAAGAAACAATTCAAATACTGTGGTACTACAGTTAGGATTACACCGAATTTAGCAGTATCTATATTAAGAGCTCTTAAGACTTGGAATATGATATTTCAGAAAGCAAAAGAGCTAGGATTATAATTGAGAATCAGCTACCCAACAAAAATGAACATCTTCTTTCAAGGGAAAATATGGATAGTCAATGAAAAATGGGACTTTCAAACTTTCCTGTTGAAACAACCAGAGCTGAATAAAAAGTTTGATTTTCAAGTACAGGACTCAGATGAAGCATAGAAAGAGTACATGGAAAGGGCAAATTATGAGGGATTTAATGATATTGAAATGCTTGTATTCATGCATGGGAAGGTGATACTGATAATGAACCTTCTCATTTAATAGAGCAATTAGAAGGAGCATATATAGACAAGGCACAGGAGGAAGCTGAATATAAAGGCATGATTATTAAAAAGATTGAGCCAATGGGCAAAAAAAAGGAATGTACTGGGAGAAAGGGAAAGGAGAGATATTTTACATAAAAGAGGCAAGAAAAACTTTTGCAATAGAGTGGAAGGGGGGAGAAAGGGAGAGGGAATGAGTAAGCCTTTATACTCACCAGAACTGACTCAGAGAGGAAATAACATACACAATCCATCTTACCCTGGGGGGGGGGGGGAGAGAAAAGGGATGGGAGAAAGGGAACAGGGGGAAGGGAGGTGGGGTGTAGGTAATAGAAGAGAGGGAAGATTTGGGAGAAGGAAGTCAAATTACAACACACTTTTTTGTTTTTGCTTTTCTTTAACAAGGCAATGGGGTTAAGTGACTTACCCAAGGTCACACAAGCTAGGTAATTATTAAGTATCTGAGGCCAGATTTGAACTCAGATCCTCCTGACTCCAGGGCCAGTGCTCTATCCACTGTGCCATCTAACTACCACCTACAAAACACTTTTGAGGAGGGACAGGGTAAAAGAAGAGAGAGAATAGAACAAATGTGAGTGGGGAGGAATAGGATGGAGGAAAATACAGTTAGCAACAGCAAGAGTAGAAAAAAATTTGAAGTAACTTGTTTAATGGAGTTATGATTAAGAACTCAATCCATCCCAGAAATAGGGTCAGTTAGTATCTGAACACAGACTGAATTACACTCCCCCCTCACTTTATTTTTCTTGAGGTTTCTTGGGGGGGGGGGGGAATTTTGTTTACTTTTATAACAACTCTATTGCAGTAATGTAAAAAAATGAAAATAAAAAAACTAGTTGTGATACTCTTTGTCATACATGTTCTATAAATTTTGATCCTTGGTCAAATTGTTCATTTACTTAACTAATAAAAAACATAAGGAGCAAAAGAAGCAGTGATTATCAGGACTGTTCAGACTATAATGATATAGGAAGAACAACTAATAAAATACAGGATCAAGGATGAAAATTGAATGTTAAAGATTATAAGGACAATGTCAATTGGTATTAGTGCTTATTCCTTTGTTTCCTCCACAAAGGTTCTGTTGCCTTCATGTTGGTTTCTGATATACATGTTCTTATTTCTTTCAAATCATTTGTGGACACAGAGAAAAAAGCAGCAAGTTTATTCAAGTAATTGAAGCACTATTGTATCATTATAAATCTTTCCACAATTGTCTATAAATGCAATCAGGGAGATGGGCTAGAAACCTCAGTTTTAAGACAAGAATACTTAAAAAGGAATGTTTCCCTAGAGAGACAGGCTTTTTTATATGTAAAGACTGCATTATTAACATATAAAATAGAATTTTCTTCTTTGGTGATATAATAAATGGGAAATAAAATAAAAACTATAATACATATTACTTAGCAACACTGGTATTCCTTTTTATCTACACCCTGACGCAGACTATTTCTTAATTTCTCCTGCATAAAAACCTATTCTAGATTAGTCAATCTATTTCTGTTATTTCTAATCATAGTTCTGTCCATTTAGATCTGTGGCTGTAATAGACTGAAATTTGGTTGATAATCTCCTAATCTCCTAATCCTAATAAAGCATCCAGCTCAAGCACTTGATCTCATCTCTCACTGAAGACCATCTTGCAGTCTTGATCCTTCTTTATACCAACAAAATTCAGCAGTGACACACTGCTCTACCAATCTGTACTGCCACTTTATGCAGTGTTGTGCCCAAATATAGAAGAATATTTAAGATTACAGATCACCTTTTCATAGAAGGTGATGTCTGTGTACCATGGGTCCCATGTGAATAAAGTACAAATAAATGCAAAATTAGTGTTATATCGATGATATGCCTCATCGATTGGGGCTATATCATAGCCAGGCCTATTTTAATGACACTCTTTTGTAGCTTCTGAGATTATTCACATATTAGGGCAACCAACAACATATTTAGTGCATACAAAGCTGATACTGATTTCAACATATTCATGCAACTACTTTGAATTGGACATTTCAACCTATGTTGCTACTTTTTCATTAGTTGGTTAGTGCCATGAGGGATTTATAGTGATCCTATCAGCAAAAGTAAACACTCATGGTTCAGATACACATGATGGCACACAAAGCTCAGATGACTACTCTCACTGGAATTAACACTTTTCTAAATGAATTTAATTATGCACTCATCTTGATTCCTGGAATGATCTATGATTCCAAAGTTTCATATAGTCTGGGAAGACCTTGAGAAACAAATTGGACCAGAGTGGTTTCTGTTAGCTAAGGCAAATAGCACAAATAACTCTGTCTTCATTCCCATGACTCTCTTCTGCTGTTCTCTATCACACTTCCAAAACTAGATCAACAGTGAAGAATTATAGGCTCAGCAAACCTATTCCTGAAGGTGTTTCTGATCGGAGATGTGTGAGGCATTTAAAAGGAAGATAAAGAAAAGAAATCAAATAAACCTACAGAGAAGATCAGGGGAGTATTCTGAGGTCATGAAACTTGACCCAAGATGTGGTAGAGTTCACTCTTAATTCAAAGCAAAGAAGAGATGAGTCTCCAGACTCAGTCTCAGAGTTATTTGACTAAAACAAACAAACAAAAAAAAAAACAAATAAACAAACGAAAAAACAGAAACCATATCTATTCTACCTCTAAGTGGCACAATGAATAGAAAATTTTATCTAGAGTCTGAGTTCAAAGCCAGCCTTAAATATTGACTAGCTGTTTGAGCCTATGCAAGTCACTTAACTTGCCTTCCTCAGTTTCCTCAACTATAAAATAAGAATTGCAATACCTTATAAGAATCAAACGAATAATAATTGTAATGCAGCAAATAGTAGACTACATAAAATCTCACTACCTACTAATTTTTCCCCTCATAAGAAAATAAAACAAACAATATGGTAGCAAATCACAGAACCCCTGAACTTGTTTTCTTCATTCTAAAATGAGGACAATGCCATATAATACTACTTACTTCAAAGGACTAGTTTGAGTCAAATTGGCAAATGTTCATAAATGCTTGACTTGTAGAAACATATTTGGAAGCTATCTGCATGGAGGTGAATTGGATTTATTGAATTTATGGAAATAGCTGAGATCACCAAAAAAAAGAGAAGCTATAGAGCAATTAGAAGAGAGAAACATAGAAATATGTATAGATATATAAAAAATGAAAACAAAAAAAAAGGAGGTCAAAATACAGAATGTTGGGACATACCTGAGCTCAAACAGTGGGAGAAAGATGAAGTAACACCCATGGAGAACAGAAAAGAAGAGGTCAGAGGTATAGGAAAAAAATCATGAAACTGCTCCAGTCTGGATGAGAAAAGGGAAGAAGTAAGAACAAAAAAAAGAGGAGATGGTCAGCAAAGGGAGATGAGAATAGGAAAATCATCTTTTAGTTGTAAGGTCATAAAAAGTGATCTTCAGCAATTTAATTCATCTACTTATTGATGATGGAAATGTATGTCCTTTGATCTTGAAGATCATAGCATCCAGAGGTAATGCTATGATAAGCAAGTGATTTAGATTTGAGTGAGGAGGTGCTATATTAAGGCACTTCTTCTGGAGTTATCTGGGTCTAGTGGTTACAAGACAACTAAAGGTAAGTGATTTGTCCAAGTCACACAACTAGTAAATGTCTGAGGTCAAATATGAACTTAGTTCCTCCTAACTTTAGGGCAAGCACCCTCCTCAATGTGCCATCTAACTTCTCCTAATCAAATTATTAAATGCCTATTGTCTAGACATTGGGGACTCATTTTAAGTAAAATGTGATCCTTAGCCTCAGAAATCTTGGAGTCTGGGATGTGCCTGATAAGAATACAAGTAATTTTAATATATAATACAAAAGGGTAAATGTGTATCAGAAAGAAAGAAAAGATGCAAACTTAAATGAAAGATGAAAGTTGCTTAACCAAAAGTGGAGCTCAGAGAAATCTCTTGAGGAGTGGTGTTTGAATTATACTGTATACCCTTAATAAATAAATAAATACATATATATATATATATATATATATATACAGTATGTATATGTATACATAGCACATAGATCAAATATATACATACACATTCATGTGTATGTATATATTTAATCTATGTACTATTTCTATCACATATATTAGATGATATATGCAACATTCACAAAGAATATGTTGCATACTCAGCAGCATAGTGTACTCCTAGAATGAGAAATCCCTCCTTCAAAGCAATTCATTACCCATCTATGACTTGATAAGCCCAGGTTTACATAGTTGGCAGTTCCAGAACCAGAACTTGAATCTTAGTTGTTCCTGGTTATTCTATTATTCCACACTATACCCCCTCCCCCCACTCCAAAGGATTTATAGGATTATATTCTGATAAAGGCTGACACTGATGAGATCTTTCAGAAAAAATTTAAGTATGTTCCATTTCAGTGATTCAACATCAACATCCTAAATACATGTTCTGAGAGACTAGATATGGTATGATTTATGTAAAGTTCTTCATAAAGTGCTATGTAAATGCAAATTATTTTTATCATTTACTAAAACTAAAGAGATTTAAAATATTTCTTTTTTCAGTCTTTTATATAAAACTTCTTATTGTACCCGATTTCAGTCTTAATTTGCTATGTTTCTATTAAAATATTATTGGTCTTAAAATGTAAATTCTTGATTGTAATGATCCCTTCACTCAGGTAGCTTACAATCTGAGGAAATAAGGAAAGTAGATATGAAACAACATCAAGAAACGAAACTTTTATTAAGTGCCTACTATGTATCAGACAGTATGCTAAATTCATTACAGATTTCTCATTGGATGCTCATAAAAACCCTAGGAGGTGAATATTATCATTCTCATTTTACAGTTGAGGAAACTGAAGCAGAGAGTAAGTGACTTGTCCAGAGTTACAGAGCAAGTGAGTGTTTTCCTAAATCTACTGTACCACCTAGCAGCTTTTAACTATAGAGACTAGAGTAAAAAATAATGCCATTCAGTTATGCAAAATTCTTTATCATCCTATTTGGGGTTTTCTTGCCAAAGATCCTGAATTGATTTGCCATTTCCTTCTTCAAATCATTTTACAGATAAGGAAACTGAGGCAAATAGGATTGAGTGATTTGTCCAGGGACACACAGCTAACAAATGTCTGCGAATGGATTTGAACTCACAAGTCTTTTTAACTGCTGGTCTAATGTTCTATCCACTGTACCACTTAGCTACCTCATAGTAATAAATAAATTAATAAATATTATGTAAGTAATAAGAACTGCTAAAGAAAAAGAGTAGTCAGAATACCTATAGCAGAACCCTTTAAAATGGAAATGTGTTGTAAGGATGTGAACTGAAGCACCATGGGAAAGAGGAGTCAGCAATTAAATTTGGGAAGAGGATTCAGTTAGAAGTAGTATGAACTTGCTCCTTGCACCCAAAGCAGTAATCCTTTATGACCCAGATTGAAAAGTTTTGTGTGGGATTCTCCAAGGATATCACATAACTATTAGACGGCTTGCAGAGTGAATCTGTTCCAGAGTTAAAAACAGACTTTGTTATATTGGTGGTTTGGGGGTACTCTCCTAAATTTTCTTTTCCAGCTGCAGTGAATACAGCTTTGGGGCTCTGGATAACAGAAGGATAAAGATAAGCCTTTAGGAACAATTATATACAATGAGGTTTGGTACCTTATCTGATCCTAAGTTGCTACTTCATGCTATTACAATGTTAGTAGAATCAAATTTTAGACCTGGAAGAGGGCTGAAAGATCATCTAATTTAGTCCAGTCCACTCAAATTATATATGAGAAAATGAATACCATCCAAATGTTCTGCAATTTTCCTAATTATAACAGCTACTTTATGGTAATGGTGATGATGATGAGAAGAAAGAAAGGAAGGGGGAAAATATTTATAAAATGCTTACTATGTGCCAGACACTATGCTTAGCATCTTGCAATTATTATCTCATTTGAAACTAACAACGACCCTTATATGAAATTATTGAACCCATTTTAGAATTGAGAAAATTGAATCAGATAATAGGTGATTTACCCAGGATTACATAACTAGTGACTGAGGCAGATTTTGAATTTGGGTCTTCCTAACACCAAGCCCAGTGCTCTGGCCACTGTGCCACCTAGCTTCCCAAATTTTTAAAAGTTCAAGAGATATAAAGAATAAAAATTTACTTGATATATATACCCACTAGCCCATTCTACCATATTTTTAAATGACAACTAAAGAATATGTATTTTAACAATAGCTTTTAGTGCATCAAATACTCTATATTCAACTCAACTTTGTACACTATCTTTAACACTGAAAATAAAACCATCATTTTTGTATTCAAATATTTTGATTGAAGATTATTGGAAATAAAAACTTCAATTATGGAGACAAATGTGGCAATACCAAAATCATGACTAAGCAGTATATCTTTCTACAAACATCCTATAGCCATGATTTCTAGATTTCTGCTCTTATAGTATTCACTTTTTGAGAAGATAAGGGGTCTTACTGGAAAAGCTCTCAAATGTTTGTTAGATTTTCCCCCTTTACTCCCCCATTTCTTTATTTATATTTAGTTTCCTAATAGCAACAATAATTCAAATAAATATTTAATTTAAAAATACATAAAACTTCTTCCTTGAATCTAGATCTTTATGAAGGTGAAACCTAAATAATAACTATCATATATATATATATATATATATATATATGATTCCTTCCTTTTTTCTCAAAATGATTCATCCCATATTTGATGATAGAACATTGTACAGCTTTCTGCTTTTGTTTCTCAGCATTTAAAGTCATCCATTCATTCCTCCAACTTTCAACCATTTTTTTTAACAATTCTGAAAGGTTTATTTTGAGTTTTGTAATTTTTCCCCCAATCTCGCTTCCCTCCCCCCACCCCCCCACAGAAGGCAGTTTGCTAGTCTTTACATCATTCCTATAGTATGCATTGATCTAAGTTGAATGTGATGAGAGAGAAATCATATGCTTAGGGAAGAAACATAGTCTGGCATATAGCAAAATTACATAATAAGACAATTTTTTTTAAATTAAAGGTAATAGTCCTTGGTTTTTGTTCAAACTCCACAATTCTTTCTCAGGACACAGCATTCTCCATCACAGATACCCTAAAATTGTGCCTGGTTGTTGCACTATTGGTATAAGCAAGTCTATTAAGGTTGATCATCACTCTCATGCTGCTGTTAGGGGATACAGTGTTTTTCTGGTTGTGTTCATCTCACTCAGCATCAGTTCATGCAAATCCTTTCAGGCTTCCCTTAATTCCCATCCCTCCTGGTTTCTAATAAAACAATAGTGCTCCATCATGTACATATATCACAGTTTGTTAAGCCATTCCCCGATTGATGGACATTCCTTCAGTTTCCATTTCTTTGTCACCACAGAGCTGCTATGAACATTTTTGTATAGATTATGTTTTTACCCTTTTTTCATAATCTCTTGAGGGTATAGACCCTGTAGTGGTATTGCTGGATCAAAGGGTATGTTCATTTTTACCTCCCTTTGCTCCTAATTCCAAATTGCTCTCCAGAAAGGTTAGGTGAATTCACAACTCCACCAACAATGTATTAGTAAGAAGCCATTATGCAAACTGCTACTGCTTTCATGGAGCTTCATTCAACAAAAAATGAGACATTTTCAATAGATATTAAATATTCAGAACACAACTACAGAACCTAAAAATATAAGACTGAAACAGGGTTCCATGTGAGGTTAGAGAAAGAAAAAATCATATATAATCAAGCTATACTAAGAATTTGTGGTTCTATGTCAATGGAGGAGAATCTTATCCTGGGTCTATGATTGAAATTTTCATAGTCAAAATAGGGGGATCGTCTCCCTGAAGATCAGATTCAATGGCAAGATCAAAAGTAAATTCAATTATACTGTCCAGTACTACTTTTCAAATGAAAAGTGTTCATTTACATAAAGAAGATGAAGGCTATTATATAATATAATCTGTTATATTATATAAGATTGTTAGGGACTGTTGTGTGTGGGAATACTGTGAATTTTTTATCAACTGGTGCCCTTGAGCACCAGAACATTATTTTACTAAGTGCCATGGGGGTGGGAGTAGTATTGGAGAGGCTATTTAAGTACTTGTATTCTGGTGAATAAACGGAATACTTGGGCATCTTGGAGAACTTTTCATCCTTGACTTCCTTGTATCCCGCCCCTTTAACACTCACCTGGGGAAGATTGAGGGAGTCCAGAAAGGGAATCAACATATGACATCTGAACAGGGACTCAACATAAGCTAATATATAAGGCAATTATAGAATTTTATAAAAAATGAAGATTTTTTTTTCACCTTCCTTAGTGCACAGCACTATTTGCAGCCTCAGTTGTCATCTCTGATATACATTATGGGTGCTCTCAAATTCCCTGTTTCATGCAATCTTTTCTTTTTAGTTTTTGGGGTTTTTTTACAAGGCAATGGGATTAAGTGGCTTGCCCAAGGCCACACAGCTAGGTAATTATTAAGTGTCTTAGGCCAGATTTGAACTCAGGTACTCCTGGGCCAGTGCTCTATCCACTGTGCCACCTACCTGCCCCTCATGGAATCTTTTAAATACAACAGTAAATGTAAGAGAATTTCCACACTTCATGACTAAATTTCTTTATGTTGTACATGAGATGTTCCAGTGTTCTGCTTTCTTACACCCTAGCAATCTGCATTGTAGTGAGTGACATGTCCTTTGTGGACTGTGGTTTTTAGAACTTTGTTGAGTTTACATTTTTGACATTTAATTTTGAACTGATACAGGTGGAGAACTTGAAGAAACTTAAGTATGGCACCTGTAGTAGATTTCACATTCACATCTAAATTGAAAGTTGGGTGTTATTTATCACTCAGTAGACTCTTATTCAGGCATGAAGCTTAATGTGATGTTAGAGCTACTCACTGAAAATTTCCTGTAGTGCTTGCTTCCTTATTTAATTTCCTACTTTGCCCATCAACAGACACTGTGATTCCCAGGTAGTAAAATACAATAACAGCTTTCAATTCTACATTCTAGACAAAAAAAATCTTCAGCTGAATATACAGGTTGCAAGTTAGGACATGACCTTTCTTTGTCAGGCTTATCAGTATACAGCATTATGCCTACACTGAAATATGGATTAGGATTTCTTAGATGTATTCTGTTGAATACTTCCAAAAACCAACAAATGATCCATTTCCTTCTGTACTCTCAAGTTTTTTTTTTAAATAAAGGAATAGAATTTGTCTGACATTTGCTGGATGGATTGTTTACATAGTTGGTGCAAAATTGATTTAGTGAAGGTTCAGGCTGGATAAAATCACAAGAAAAAGAAGTAGAAATTCCACAAAATAAGAAAAACCTTGGAAAAGTGAGATAGAAAATTGTATAAAACAGGAACATGAATAAATGCCTCTGGGATCACTTATTCTCAATTTCTTAAGATAACAATGGCCTGGTTTTTCATTATGGTCTTTTCCCCAACTTGCATTAAAAAGAAAGAGGCTTATACTCAGCTGGCAATAACAGTACTTTCCTAATATGAACAAGCCAAGTAGAATCCATCTCTTAAAATTATTTACAAGTCTAATTTCCTACAAGAAAAAGGAAATGTTTATTTTTAGTTATTTCTGCTTTTTTTTTTGACAGGGGGTGGGAGATGGGGAGGAATTGGTAGTAATTTTAAAAGTAATTAATTATTTGATTTGTGTTAGGAGTTAAGAGAAGATTCAAAAAAGGAAGAGAATCAAAGATTGACATGATAATGATAATGTACAATAAGAAAGATGAACTCAACTCTTATATTGCTTATGTTTTCTCTTCTGAGGAAAATGACTATTGGAATAGGTGCAGCAATATAACTGGCTAACAGGAAATGGAAATCCAAGATAAAAGAGGAAATGTTAAGCTGATAAGTCATCAAGCTTGTAGCAACTATATGGTAGTATTGGCATATTAAAATTTCTGAGTAGTTGACTGAGACACTAAAAGATCTCATAAAAAGGGGAATGTGTAATACGACTCCTTGAGGGCAAATGTCCTTATATTCAACAAAGAAAAGAAGGTAGAGTCTGTATATGAACTCTAGACTAGTGAGTTTGGCTTTGATTCTTGGCAAACTCTAGAAGATATTAACATTTATTTTTAATTAATAAATCTAGAAGTGACTAAAAAGGATAGTCTATTATGGAAGCAATGATCTCTAAAAATAAATATCTTGATCAGCAGTATTAATGCTAGATTATTCTAATTTTCTTTGTTATAGGAAATGATTTAAATATAAATGCCTTTGATTTCAGCAATTCCCTCCAAAATAATTCTGTTCTTTGATAAACTTAAAATAGAAAAAATTATACTCAGTTACTGTTCCTGTTGTTATATTTCAGTATCATTCATAGAAATGCATGAATATTTTTCTCTATTTTTACGTAAGTTCCCTATACAATTGATTTTGCCTCTGCCTGTTGTTTTTCTTATTTTTTTAGTCATTTTTAAATTATGTTTTACTCTTTCCATTTGGGGTTTTCTTGGCAATGATACTGGAGAGGTTCTTCTTTTTTACATATGAGGAAATTGAGATAAACAGAACTAATTGACTTCCCAAGAGTCACACAACTAGTAAGTATTTGGGGTCAGATTTGAACTCAGGAAAATGAAAACAAGGCTTGGCACTCTATCTACTGCACTCCCTAGTAGCCCCTGCCTTCTGTCCTACAAAATGTGAAATAATAATATAATATATAATAAATATAATATATAATACAATATAATAAATAATATAAATATAATAATATAAATATAAAATATTTACTAGCTGACCCTTTATTTAAACAAATTCTGACTTCTGATTTAAATGGTGTTCCAGAGAACTTTCCCCTAGTCATTTACTATTGATGACATCTTATCATTTGAATACATTGCAGAAGGCATCTTTATCTGATTTGCAGATTACATGAAGTTAGAAGGGACAGTTAATATACTGAATGATATTCCAGATTTTTTTTTTTTGGTTTTTGCAAGGCAATAGGGTTAAAGTGACTGCTCACACAACTGGGTAATTATTAAGTGTCCCAGGTCCTATTTGAACTCAGGTACTCCTGACACCAGGGCTGGTGCTCTATTCACTGTGCTACCTAGTTACCCCTATTCTAGATCTAATACCCTGATAAAATAGAGTAATGGTTCAAATGTAATACAGAGATAGATAGATGATAGATAGATAAATAATTCATTGAATCCAAAAACATCAGCTTTGCAAGTACAAGTACAAGATTGGAGATTTATAGCTACAAAAGACTGTGTGTGTGTGTGTGTGTGTGTGTGTGTGTGTGTGTGTGTGTGTGTGTAAATTCAACTGTACCTTGCCTCAGGTGTCACATTTTAATAAAATCAGAGACACAGCGTCACCTCTAAAAAAGTGTTCCCAGGAAGACATGAGGGTCAGAGAACATGAAAAACAAAGATTGGTTCAAATATCAGGGAATGTTTTGTCTGAAACAAGGAAAGACTGATATGATATGATAGAAGTCCCAGAATTTGAAGAACTGTACTATGGTAATTGGAATTGCTTTTTTTTCCTCTCTCACTATTATTGAGGTTTCTCATCTTTTTTTTGGGGGGGGGGTTATGCTTATTCTCACAAGTTTATTGTAATAATATAAAATAAAGCCCCCCAAAAGTATCTTCCTCCTCAAGCCATTCCCCAATTGACAAATGGTCAAAGAATATGCAGAAGCAATTTACAGATGAGGAAAACAAAGCGATCCATAGTCATATGAAATATTGCTCTAAATTTTTACTGATTAGAGAAATGCAAATTAAAGCATCTCTGAGGTACCACCTCATAACTCTCAGACTGGCCAATCTGACCAGAAAGGACAATGATCAATGTTGTAAAGGATGTGGGAAATCTGGGACACTAATATACTGTTGGTGGAGCTGTGAACTCATCCAACATTTCTGGAGAACAATAAAGATGTACATAGCAATAACACTACTGGGTCTACATCCTGAACAGATCATGAAAAAGGGTAAAAACATCACTTGTACAAAAATATTCATAGCAGCTCTGTTTGTGGTGGCAAAGAATTGGAAAATGAGTGAATGTCCATCAATTGGGGAATGGCTGGACAAATTGTGGTATATGTATGTTATGGTACACTACTGTTCTATTAGAAACCAGGAGGGATGGGAATTCAGAGAAGCCTGGAAGGATCTGCATGAACTGATGCTGTGCAAGATGAACAAAACCAGAAGAACATTATATACCATAACAGTGACATTGGGATGATGATCAATCTTAATGGACTTGCTCATTTCAATAGTGCAACAATCAGGGACAATTTGGGGGTATCTGTGATAGAGAATACCATCTGTATCCAGAGAAAGAATTGTGGAATTTAAACAAAGACCAAAGACTATTATCTCTAATTTAAACAAAAATATCTTATTATGTAATTTTGCTATCTCTTATACTTTATTTTTTCCTTAAGGATATGATTTCTCTCTCAACACATTCAATTTGGATCAATGTATAGCATGGAAACAATGTAAAGACTATCAAAATCCCTTCTGTGAGGAGTGGAGGAGGTAAGCAAGATTGGGGAAATTTGTAAAATTCAAAAATAAATAAATTAAGATGCTGACCTAAAAAAAAATATCTTCATCACTGGAGAATTTGAAGTAGATACTTGATAGCCATTCTCAGAAATTTTTAGGAAATTATAGTCAGAAATGCAGTCTTTCCCAATATTATATGACATATAAATATAAAGATATATAGATATATAAATATATATCATACTAATCATTTTTACTCCTACATCTTGTATAATATAGTGTACTACATCTAGAGTCAGAAGATCTACATACAATTCTAAGAATAATATTTACTTTGTGATATCATGCAAGTAATTTCATTTATGAGCTTTGGTTTGTTCACATTTTTGTTTTTTTTTTAAGCTTATTGGCTCTAGAATCAGAGAACCTGGATTGGAATTCCATACCTGACACTTCCTATGTGGCTACTTCATTGAAAATGGGGGAAGGGATATTAAACTAGTTGACCTCTGACGATGCCTGCCAGCTTATATCTGTGAACTTATGAATTGTGCTCAGATCCCTAATGTTCTTGCCAGCTCTAAATTTTGCCTTTAGATAAAGTATTATGTCCTATTAATCTATCAGTTTGGCTTAAGATTCCTATCTCCTGGAGCTATAGATTTAGTGAAGAAAGCAAATTTTGGTCAATATTGTGTCATTTTCTTTATTTTATGTGATATAGAGGATCTGACCTCAACACACTATGATTCAAGTCTCAGATCTGCTATTATTTGTATGATCTCGGACAGCTAATCTATCTTGGCCTCAATTTTCACATTCATAAGATGAGTGTGTCAATCTAGATAATCTCCAAGGTCCTCTAATATTATATGATTTTGTCTTCTATGAATCTTAGGGAAATAGACTGATTTACAACTAAGTCCTCTGATGTGGTAAGTTGTTCTTATATGTAGAAATAAAATTGAAATGTCCCAAATCAACTACAATTTGTTCACACATTAAATATCATAGCAAATATACATTTATTTACATTTGGAATAAGCTAATAATAAATGAATAAATAAAATCATTATATTCTTAAGTCCAAATCCAGCAGCCTTTTATTTTTTGGTGTATTTTTCAATATTTTTTACCATTGAGCTTCCTATTCCTTCATAAAACTCAACTATTCATTTGTCTTCTGTGAATTTTCTCCTGCTATTTTATTTCAACCTGTGATTACTTCAAAGTTACACCATTTTTCACTTACCCCTAAATGTAACAAGCAACCCAAGACTCTATCTTTATGCTTCTTCCCTTATAGATTTCATACAATTTTATGACTTCAATAATCAACTTTATAGAGATAAATCTCAAATATATGTATGCAGCCTCAATTCTCACCTCCTCAATTCTAGTTTTATATTTGCTAGTGAACTACTTATGGGTATGTAATATTAGTACTTCAAATAGAACATACCAAAATATTTACTCAATATCTTCTCCTCCTTTCCTGAACCTAGTGATGTCACTAACATTTAGCCACCCAAAATTTATGACATTTCCTTTGCACTTTAACATATCCTGACCTAAATCAAACTTATTTGCGGATTTGTCTTATTTCTTCCTCTATTAGATCATACGTTTCTGGATAATAAAGTGCCATTTTTCATCAGCATCTAGCTTAGGGTCTTACATGTAATAAGTGCTAAATAAATGACAAATGTAATTGAATTAGAAGGCATTTGTGAGACATTTGACCTTAAAAATCTCATTTTTGATGAATTATAAAAGCAGCAAAAGACAACAGAATCCAGACCATTTGAACAGATATCCTTGGTCTGTTTATTTGAAATCAGAGCCAAGAGTTCTAAAGATTATGAAGAGCCTCAAATGCTGTCCCACATTTGGTCAGAGCAGATTGGCCCATCTGCAAAGAGAATAACATCTACAAATGGAATAGTTACTTCTAATGGACTATAACATATACATTATTATGAATTATGCAAATTTAAATTAAGAAACAATCTTTTGAAGTTTGCAAGTCATTGCACACTGTTTGTAAAATGCCCTAAAATGAATAACTACAATTACTTTAAAACTCAACACTGTAAAGAAAATAGGGGGGAAAAAAGACCCTCTTGAATGGGTGTTTAATGTTAACAATATTTTATCATAATTATATAGTCTATTAACAACCATATCAATATGCTCACAGCTATTAGCTTGTTAATTTTTAATAAGTTCCTCTAATGTAGAGGAAAATATTTTTTTATCTTTCTCAAGACAAAAAACAGATAATAGGAAGATTATGACTTACCTTACCTAACACATAAAGCCAGTGAGTTGGGAATGGAACAAAAGTCCCATAGCTCTACTACAACATCCATCAGCATTCCTAAGTTTAGGTTTCAAACTGAAAGAAGTACTAAATATAAACAATGTTATTTATTCACTCAAAATATTTTCTACTCCCTAAAACATCATAAATACTGTGATCTATATGCAAGATTGCCAAATCTGAAACTGGTAATAATTGCATTCTCAACTAATAGAATTGGCTATAAGAAATTACTAGAAGATTCATTTCAGAGAAATGCTTAGAAAACTATCAGTTGTGTTTAAAAATAAGCTATCCTCCTAAATCAATACAACATGCCACATTCCAGATTAACACTCCCCTTTCTTCAAGCAATCCTAATTACTCCCTCATATCTAAACATTGGAAAAAGTAGCCCATTTCAGATCAATTTTTCATGATAGATACCTTTAATGATTGCTAACCATACGGCAAAGCTTTTATTTGTTAAGCTGACACAGAAAATTAGCTCTGCTTTCCCCTTACAATCCTCCCATGCACATACTGAGCCAGATGGCAATGAAAATCAGATAAAAGAATAATAAAGTTAGCAAGAGAAATTGGGATTGTTTGAAACAACATATCATCTTGAAGATATAAAAAGATTGTTAAATCTCTTTTCTTTTGCTACTTGCATGAGCAGTCTAATGCATTTATTTAAAGCTACTCTTACGGGGAAGGGGAGTTGTTCTGTCCATTAAATTAGACCAAGGAAATACAGAGCAGATGACTCTTCATTCGAGAAACTAATAAGCACAATAAGTTATGAGCATTACATCAGATGAGCTGCAGTTTTTCACTTTTCTTACACACCTGGGAGGCATTAACCAATTTTTTCTCTGAAGGGGACTTCTTTCCCTATCCAGAAGAAATACTTTTCTTGCAGTCTCTAAATAATGAGCCACTTTAAGAAAAGTCTAAGTAGAGGGATTCATGTATCAGAAGTGCATCACAAGATGTGTGCAGTTTGAAGACCAGGCTTATTACACTGATGTGGCAAATGATACCACAACTCACAATCTACTAAGGCTTCATCTATCCTGAAAAGAATGTAAGAGGTGAATAAATATCCGAAGAATAAGAACTTTTAGATATACTGTTGTTGTCCCTGAATCAAGGTCCTTAGGAAATAGACACCTGTATCTCATAAGAATCTTGAAAGGATATCAACATCAGTGAAGAATGTGATGGAGATAATAAACTTGCTCTTATTGCATGAAGAGTTCCCTTTAATAGGGCATTATATTTAATGAGAAACCTATTCTTATAATAGACTTGCACAGAAAATGTGAGGTTGAACACAGTAAGAAAAAGGAGCAATGCTGAAATTCTTAAAACGTACTAGATATTTCTAAAGAGAGGGAATAACAGTAAAATCACATATTGGAAAAATATTTTATTTTCCCTATAAAAATGGAATAACTTGAGTTTAGATATAAAATTTTGTGTATGTTAATAAAACATCTCCTTACAATTTTAATATTGTATCCCCCAAAAATTACAAAAATGAGTTAAGAATATAAAAGAAAAATTTTTGATAGGAAACTGTACAATAAGGATTCATTTCTTCACTAATTCAAGGATTCTTTATTTCACTGGTGAAGTATCTCCATTAAACAAAATTCACCTTTTTAGTAGCAGTATTCACCTGACAAAAGTATATATGGCTACAAGACTTGGAACAAAGGTCTTTAAAGAACTGAATGGAGTAAGCACTGAAAAGGTGAATGTGGTGGGTATGATCCAGCTGATGTGGAACTAAGGAGGAGAAGTACACAGGTGTCTACCACAGGTCCAGTACAAATAATCCAAGCATGCCTGGGGTACTTACTCTAAATTTATGTATCTCACTCTTCCTTTGACCTACTTTAACTCTGCCTAGCTTATAGAGCTCAGCACTTTACTCTGAGGAGAGCACCTTATGCAGGACAGTTCTTTGCCAGTGTCTCCCATATCTTACAATCAATTCTAAAGGTCTTAAGAGAGACCTTCAGGGCATCCCAGTACTTAGAGTACTTAGAGGATCTATACATAATTAAATCAGAAGTGACCTTACTTTATTAGATACTTCAGTTAAGGAGGGGTGTAGTACTATGGGGGCAGAGGGTGGGAGCATACTCAGAAGGGTTGGACATAAATAGATTAGGAAGAATTTTTGACTTAATCCATACTTTAGTTAAGAGCACCTTGGTGGGTGGTGCTAAAGGAACAGAGGGAGAGAGCATGCCTGATATTTGGGAGTAGAACTATAGAGGGACTGGATAGGAAAACATTTTTTCAAGAGATTTTGCTTTGCTTAAAGTTGGGGCTACATTAGAGGAAGTGTTCTTGGGGGTGGGGAGAGACTAATAAGGATTGGATGTCCATGCAGAGTACTTGAAAAGTGGGTATGGTATAAATTGACCATAATTTGGATTTCTTTTATGACCTTTTAGAAGTGTATTTCTAAAGATATACAAGAGGGGATGATAGTGACAATGAGGCAATGCTGCTTATCAGTTAATCAACCTTTGAGAATAGTACCCCTATCAAGACAGATAAAAGGAGTATATATAAAAACAAAAAGGACTACATTAAGAGAAGGTTAGGCATTAGTGGGTAAATAAAGAAGCACAAACACTTTTATTTTTGTAAAGGGAAAGAAGGGAAGGTATGAATGCTGAGCAAATCCTACTCAATAGATTTGACCCAGAGAAGGAATAACATACATTCCTAATTGGTTTTTAAAAATCTATCCTGGGGCAGCTAGATGGGACAGATTTGGATCTCCAGTCAGGAGGACCTGAGTTCAAATCTGTTTTCAAACACTTAATAATTTCCTAGTTGTATGACCTTGAACAAGTCACTTTAACCCCATTGCCTTAAATAAATAAAGTTTTAAAAAAACCTATCCTATCCAACTGGAAAGTGGGGGGGGGGGGGTAGAAAGGGGGAAAAGGGACTGATAAAAGGAAAGGGGAAGGTAAAAGTTAAAGTCAAAATTTAAATGAAAAGTTAAAGGGGAAAGGGAGCAAAGCATTAGTGAGGAGGAATAAGAGGAAAGGAAAGAAAAGAAGAAAGTATTATTGGGGAAAGATACAATGGGGAGAAATACAAAATTAATAATCTTATTTGTAAATATGAGTGGGATGAATTCTCACATATAATAGAAACAGATAGCAGAATGATTAAAAAACAGAATCCTACAACATGGTATTTACAAGAAACACATTTGAAGCAATTTGATGCATAGAGAGTGAAGGTAAAAGGTTGGAGCAAAATAAACTATTCTTGACACCTATACCAAAATTGACCATGTACTAGGGTATAAAAGCCATGCAATCAAATGCAGAAAGGCAGAAAAAAATAAATTCATGCTTTTCAGATCATGATGCAATAAAAATTACATTTAATAAAGGGTCATACACCAAAAATTAATTGGAAACTAAATAAGTTAAATTGAAAGAAGGAATGATCAAACAACAAATCATAGAATAATTAACCAGTTCATCCAAGAAAATGACAATAATGAGATCATATCAAAATTTATGGAATGTAGTCAAGGTGGTTCTTAGGGGAAATTTTTTATCTCAATACTTATATGAATAAAATAGAGAAAGAGGAGATCAAAGAATTGTGCATACAACTAAAAAAAACTAGAAAAAGAACAAATTAAAGATCCATAATCAAAAACCAAATTAAAAATTCTGAAAATCAAAGGAGAGATAATAAAATTGAAAGCAAGAAAACCATCAATCTAATAAACAAAAATGAGTTAGTTTTATGAAAAATAATCAATACCATAGATAATCCTGTCACTAATCTGATTTTTTAAAAAGAAAGAATATCAAATAACCAGTATCAAAACAAAAACGGTGAAGTCACCACTAAGAAGGAGGAAATTGAAGAAATAATTTGGAACTATTTTGCCCAACTATATATATATATGTTAATAAATTTGATAACCTGAGTGAAATGGGTGAATATTAACAAAAATATAAACTAGCCTGATTAACAGAAGAGAAAAAGCCTCCAGGTCCAGCTGCATTTACAAGTGAACTCTATCAAACATTTATGAAACAAATATTTCCAATTCTATATAAACTATTCTAAAAAATTGGAGGAATTCTGCCAAATTGCTTTTATGACATCAATATGGTGAATCAAAAGAAGGAAGAATCAAAAGAAAAATCAAAACAGACAAAGAAAATTATGGACCAATCTTTGTGGTGCAAAATCTTAAATAAAATTTTAGCAAAGAGATTACAACAATTTATTATACGAATAATATGCCATGATCAGGTAGAGTTTAATACCAGGAAGGCAGGGATGGTTCAATATTAGGAAATATTTATAATTGAACATATCATTAAGAAAAACAACAGAAATCATATGATTATCTTAATAGATGCTGAAAAAGTCTTTGACAAAACACATCCATTCCTATTAAAAAACACTAGAGAGTATAGGAATAAATGGAGTTTTTCTTAAAATAATAAGTAGCATCTATATAAAAATCAGCAAACATTAATAGGGATAAACTAGAAGCATTTCCACTACTATGAGGAGTGAAACAAAGATGCCCATTTTCACCACTACTATTCAATACAGTATTAGAAATGTTAGCTTTAGCAATAAGAGAAGAAAAATAAATTGAAGGGATTAGAATTGTCACTGATGAAGCAAAACTCTATTTACAGATGAGAGGATGAAATACTTAGCCAACCCCACAAAATTAACTTAAAAAATTACTTGAAACAATTAACAACTTCAGCAAAATAGCCAAATACAAAAAGAAAAATGCCCTAGAAAACCTTCTGATATGCCTACCCAATTCCATAACCTACCACCAAGTTCTGTATCTTCTCTCCTCTTCCTTTTAACTTCCTTTCTTCTCCATTAGAACATAAACTCCTTGAGGGCAGGCAATATCTTTGTTATTTTTATTTCTTTTCCCAACTCTTAGCCTTCTGACTACTATGTAGTAAGTGCTTAATAAATGTTTATTGACTGATTTTCAAAAAGATTGAGGAGCAAGAGTAGCAACTGATTTTGGACTAGAGTACAAGGTCTGGAATCAGAAAGATCTGAGTTTAAATTCTACCATAGGCAGGTAGGTCACTTAACCTCTGTTTTCTCAGTCTCCCTATCTGTAAAATGAGAACAATGATAACAACTACCTTACAGAACTGCTGTGAAGATTAAATGAAATAACAATTGCAAAAACACTTGGCACAATGTCTAGAACATATTAAGCACTATATAAATGTTAGCTGTTATTATCATTATTATTGTTTAACATTTGCCTCAGTTTCTTCCACTGTAAATGGATAATAACAGCACCTACCTTGGCACAGTTGTTATGAGGATCAAATTAGATGACATTTTTACAGCTATTTAGATAGATCTTGACATATAGATGCTATGTAAATCATCATCCTCATCATGATTATCATCATCATCATCTCATCATTAGTGTCACTAGGGTCTGGCATATGGTAGACATTTAATAAATGCTTGCTGATCATTGAATCTTTAAAGCTCTTGTTTTGAACAAATATTGACCCAAAAGGAGCCTTTGGTAGCTTTAAGGTAACTTATATTTAAGTGAAGTCTGGACTGCATGTTAAAACTCTAAGACTGTGTTTTAGAAGAACTAATCTATGCAATGAACCTAATTTCCTCTTCCTCCCCAAAGACTTGAGGTAGTACAAAGGGCAAGGATTAATCTCTTCCCATAGAAGCCTAAATGCTGCTGGGAATGAGTTTTATATATTTGTTATCATGCATTTTGATGATTGCAAAAATGTGTAAATCTCTTTGTAAAAGCAAATTTGACTATTAAATAGTTAAATGGAACCCAGTGCAGAAGATCATCCCTATATATAGAAAGAACATCATAAATGTGAGCTTAAGGCAATGATGCATGGTCTCCAAATTCCAGGGTACTAAAGAAACCTGAGGGAGGGATCAAATGTAACCTAGATGGTCTTGAGACTGTGGGGCCCAGGTAATCAGCCTTATACTGATGACCTTGTCATAGAAAACCCATTACCCTTCTTTCTTTAATTGAAATCATAATTACAGCATGAGGAGAGGTAACACATCAGAGAGATGGTCATTACATTGAACATTTTTTTTCTCTTTATTCTTCTTCCTTGTACTGACATTTAAGTGGGACTTTTTCTGGAACAGCAGAGCTGAAAGGCAGAGCAAAAACTGTAGCATTGTGAGCCAAAGTTGTGATGGGGGATCCTGGAAAAAGTGGGAGTCATTTCAAAACGAAAAGTCATGGAACATCATGGACCAGCCATATTCAGGACAAATGGGGTTGGAAGCTTTTAAATCCCATCTGACTACTAAGCATTAGGAAGGAACTTTTCCTTTAAAACTCAAGATTTTGACACAGAGTGATTCTACAAAATCACTTTTCTACAAGCTTGGATATATTGACTCAAAATTCCTATCCTCACCTCTATCTATATGAAGGGTGGGGAATCAGACCATACAGGGAATCAGTGGCAGCTAAGGATCATCCATATATGCCTCTGAAAATTAAAGAAACACACACACACACACACACACACACACACACACACACACACACACACACACTGGGGGAAGCAGGTTGAGTTAGACAAGTTACAAGAAAAAGTCATGTAGTTTATGTAGTTTCTTAATGTTTTCAAAGTGCTTTCCTTACCATCTCCTCGTGAAGTTAATGCAACATCTGTGGTCTGCAAAGTGTGATTCTTTAACTTCCTAACTCTGGCAGATGGCCTTAGTGCTGAATTCTGTGATCCACAACAGGTTCAACATTTGCTTCAATCCCAGGCATCTTTGCATGTCTCAGACACTCTAGAAATTAGTTCAAACTAGCTTTTTTAGATTTGCACTATTCTCTTCCCACTGCAGAGCTCATATATTGTTGTAGTTGTTTTGTCATTTTTCAATGGTATCCAAATATTTGTGACCCCATATAGGGGTTTTCTTGTTGCAGATTCCTTCTCCAGACCATTTAACAGAGGAGTAAATTGAAACAAGCAGGCTTAAATAACTTGTCCAGGATTACAAAGTTGGCAAGTGACTGAGGCCAGATGTGAACTCAGCTAGATGAGTCTTTTTGACCCCAGATCTAGAAATAGGTGCCACCTAACTACCCCAGATCTCATAATCCTTACCTCAGCTTATATTCCTTGCCCAAAATCAGGTCCCACATCCCTTCCCCCATTCAGGCCTCAGATTCTTTGTCCCATCCAGGTCCTATTTCCCTTTGCCCAGATTCATGTCACCTATTCCTTTCCAAAGAGAGGATTATACTTCTACTGACTAGGGGTTTTCTAATTACTGGCACATGTCTGATCTACTCAGACATGTAATGCTTTAGTACCAATATACTCCACACTCATTGATCAAGTTATATCTGAAGTATTGTGTTCAATTCTGAGTTTCACATTTTAGGGGGAAATTTTAGTATAGAAATTTAGATGATGGTGACAGGACTGGAAACTGGAGGCCATACGAGAACCAAGAGAAGGGACTGTAAATATTTAAATAAAATTTGGAAGGGTATAATAGGTATCTATTATCAAATAGCTAAAAGGATATCCCATTACAATAACTAGAGCTGTTGTGATTGTCTCTAGAAGGCAGAACTAGGATCCGTGGGAAAGAAATGGGGTACGGGAAGGAAATAATCATTTATACATGAATTTATATGGTAGATATGTCTATATATGTATATGTGTTTTTGTCCTCTTTACAAATATTATCTCATTTGATGTCATAAGAACCCTGTTATCTCCATTTTACAGTTGAAAAAACCGAGGTAAACAAAGATTTACTTACCCAAGGTCAAATAACTCATGTTTGAAGTGAGTTTGAACTTGGGCCATCCTGAGTCCAAGTTCAGCATCTATCTACTCTGCCACCTGGTCAAGTGGAAATAACAGAGAAGAAATATTGTAAAATAGAATGAACTAAACAATCAGAGGTGTTCCAAAATAGACTTTATTAACTCAAATTACTACATATTTCTGCATCATTCCAAGTTTCAAGAAATTAGAATAGCAGGGATGTTACCATGGAAATCCTTATTCGGGTAGCAAATGGATCAGGGAATTTTACTTCTAATCTAAAAATTCTATAATTTAGAGTAAATATTACCTGTTGAGTCAGAAGACCTAAGTCCAAATTCTCTCAGTCATTTTATATAACATGACTTTGGATAAAATTATTTTTCTGAGTCTCAGTTTCCTAGTCTTTAAAATGATGGGCATCAACCTGGTTGGATCTCTTCTAACTCTAAATAACTTCCTATTTCCAAAAGTATTTTCAAATGAGTATCCTAATTTCCTCCTGCTGCAAATCTTTGTTTCTACACCTGTACTCCAACCATGGACCTTCATTAATGTTTGCTCCATCCTCCCACTCTGGTTTTATATGTATGACTATTCACCACATCATAAACTATTGTATAAACTTTTGTTCTCCAATTTGTATCTCAGCTAAAGAGTGCTTTCTATTCAGGCAGTAGACTGACTGAATCCCTCAACTGATCTTGGTAAAACTCAACATTCTGGAATCTCTGCTTAAATCCACTTAAATTATAGATCATAAGTTTTTTTACAACCAATATTTTCTAAATTCATTAAATTATGCTAACTGGTCAGAAATTAGAGTTTTGCAATGATAAGTGAATGAACAATCAAAAGCACTCTGATAGACCAGTTATTTTCCTAGAAAACATTTTAATTATTTTAAAATAACCATATATTTTATGATATAAAATTAATAAAGACATAGCTACAAGAAAATTAAGCTAACAATATGATGCAGAAAATTTTAAAATATTTTTCACTAAATGTTTTCCTATAACCAAATGTTACCATTTTTTTTTAAATTTTGAGTTCCAAATTCTCTCCTTCCCATTCCTCCAACCCTTGAAGACAAGTTATATGATCTTGACTATACATGTGAAGTCTTGCAAAACATTTTCATATCAATTTTATTGAAAAAATAACACACACACACACACACACACACACACACACACACACACACACACACAAACAAACACAAATAAGAACCAGGGGAAAATAGAGTGAAAAAGTACACATGCAGAGTCCATCAGTTCTATTTGGAGGTGGACAGCTCTTTTCATCAGGGGCTTTGGAATTGTTGATGCAGAAAATTTTAAAAAATGTATTTTGTAGATTTTGAAAACAAGTACTTCCTTGAATAATTATTAAATATTCCATGGAGCCATTTCCACTAAACTTTTAATGGGAATTTTACTCTAAAATGCAAAGAAAACTAGAGTCAGCAGACTCTCTTGGCATTATTTACAATTTCCTTCCTGTTGCTGCCTTTTAGTAGGAACATATTATTTTTGAGTCTCCTTCAGTACTTTCACAATAAATAAATCAACGTTTTCTAATCAGGCATCTTTTTTCTTTCCCTGCTAAGGGAATTAAGACAGAAGTCTATGGTTATCTTTAAGCATCCCTAATTAAAATATGAAAGAAAGAAATTGGTAGAAATCTTTAGTCTGTTCATTCCAAAAATTCAGCCTTTGTACAGTGTTTAGAAAAGGGTCCTTTGAAAATATGAGCAACTGGCCCTTTGTATCAGGTCACACACCTTTCTTGGACTGAACAGAAACATGCCATTCTCCCAAGAGAAAAAGATGTTTTATACTTCTCATAGTGAATAGGCATTTACTCTGAACACATTTAAGTGAATCAGTCCTTTCCATGGGAGGAGAAAATCAGACTGAAAATATTTAGGAACATTTTAGAAAGCAATTTGAATTTTTGAAATATAATTGCTCTATCCCACACACATTGACTAATATTTTTATGGTGTCTTGGTAACCATAATGAAGGAAAATATTATGCAAAATAAAGGTTTTTTCTCCCTGATAAATTTTAGGACATTTGATGGATAGTTATAAAAGATATTTTAAGAGCAAATTTCAAGATCTCTCAATATGAGCCACAATTGGAATATCAATAGGTCAACAGCTTTACTTTCTACCTAAAATGATTCTGGTAACAAGAAAATGCCATTCTCAAGTTATGCATTCTCTTTATACTCTTTAAATTGTCAGACATGTGAGAATACAACCAAGTTTATTCTGAAATTGAGCTCTTATTTAGTTTTATGAATGACAGAATATGAGTGAGTACTTGACTAAAAAGTCATCTCGCTGATAATGGCTAAAAGAATGAATATATGAGTTTTTCTATTGATGTGTTATTATGGAACTTTGGATAGCTAGTGAAGACCTTTGAGCCACTACAGAAGAGAAAGAATAGGAAAAAAAAATAAAAAATCTATCAAGACTTCAAAAACACTGATCTTTTATATAATAATGCATATCATAGATGCTTAGTTTGGCAAGAATCTGGGGTTATCTTCTCATATTAAATCTTTAGGCACAAATTTGTTTAATATTTCAAAAAATTCTAATTCCAATCTATAGTTATTGTTCTTTCCATTTTCATTATTCTAGATATGGCACATATTTATTTTCTGGTTTGGATTATTTCACTTTTCATTAATTCCTACACAACTTTGCACTCATACTTGATCACTGTCTCTGAGTCAGGAGGGTCAGAATTCAAATTACAGTCTCATATACTTATTAGTTGTATGACTTTAGGCAAGCTATAACCCCAGATGCTAAAAAAAAAATCTTTGAAAACTTTATATTATATTCTTTTCATATTATGCTCATTGTTTCTTACAACAAAATAACATTTTATTACTTCCATAGAATTTGTTGAGCCATTCCCCAAATGATGAACATGTTTTTTGTTTCCTATTCTTGGCTACTATAAAAGGTGCTGTTTTTAATCTCGTTGTGCTTATGGTGCCTTTACAAAAAAAATCAGTAAAATCAATGATTTACATGCTCTAAATTCCTAATTGTGAAATTTGATTTATATAATTTCAAATTGTTTTACAGAATTAGTGCCAAAACGCAACTTCAACATTAGTTTGCTTGTTGAGCCACAATTCCTATCAATTAATGAAATCTTAAGAATTATTTTTTCATATTATTAATGATTTGGAACATTCTATTATATGGCTTCTAATATTCTACCATTCTTTTGGGAACTATTTGTTCATATTTTTTGACTACCTATTGTACAGTATGGCATTACATATTTTTATTCTACAAACACACAGATAAATACACAGATATATATGTATCAGTGAACTCTTATCAGAGGTGTTTGATACAATTTTCCTAGTCAATTGACTATTTTATTCTAGAAGCATGAGTTTTTACTGTATATTTTTTATTTCATGTAAGCAAAATTATATATTTTAAATTTCATAATTTATAATCATCTCTATACATTGCTGAATTAAGATATCATCCTTTATCCATGACTGTGAAAAACACATATGTTTCTCTTTTTAATAGCATGATCTTTAATATTAGTCATGCAAATAATGTAATGTAGACTATGATGTGATATATGCAAGATTACTTTCCTGTTTTCACGGAAATCCTTATTGCATAGGAAATTCTTTCCTAGGTAATTTACATTTTTAAGATTTATCAAATATTGAGTTTTGAGTTAAATTATGTCTCATTCCTCCTTCTCTGGCTAGTGATCTACTTTTTTATTTTTTAAACAACATTAAATGATTTTGAGGATTTGCTTTATTCTAGACATTGTATATATAATTTTCTAGTTATGATTATTTAACTTTTCATTAATTCTTTCAAAACTTGTATCATAGGTTGAACACTGGCTCTGGCATCAGGAGAAACCCGAGTTCAAATTCAGCCTCAGACACTTGAGCAAGTCATAACCCCAGATGCTAAAAAAAATTTGAAAATCTGAAAACTTTGCATGTTATTCTTTGATCATCACATTCTTTATTTCTTACAGCAAAGTAGCCTAGAGGTTACATGACTCTGATTTTTTTCTTTCTTCATACATTCCCTTGATATTATGATCTTTTGTTCCTCAAAATAAATTTTGTTTTTTTATCTAGCTCTCTACAATATAACTTCAATTGTTTGGTGGCAATAGAGTTAAAGCTGTAAATTAACTTTGATAATGTCCTTGGTTTTTTTATTACAGTGATAATGCCATGAACAACAAGCATTAAAGTTGTTTTTTAGAAGTGTTTTGCATTTTAATCCATATGAGTGCTAAGTATACTTTGATAATTATTTTGGATACCTGTTTCTATCAATGCCTTCAAAATTTTGTTATTACAAACAAATATTGTTGTTTTGGAGGAATTATATTTTATAGTCTCCAATTTTGCTGAATCTATAAATGATTTTAGTTTCTTTGTAATGGAGTTCCTAAAGTATTATATTATGTCAGTTGTAAATAGTAATAGTTATCTCTTCTTTGTCTAGTATCATACATAACTTTTGTTTCCCTTGTTTCTTTGCTTTTGTTTGCATATCTAGAAGGTATCAAATAAAAGCAATAAAAAGGAAATGGTAACATCCTTAATTCTCCTCTATTTATTGGGAAAGCTGCTAGAGTTTTTTTATTAAAAAAAAATGTTAGGATTGACTTACAGAGAGGAGCCAAGATTGTGGCAAGAAGCTAGGAAGCTCCCAGAGCTTTTCCTGAAACAACTTTGAATGAAAACTCTAAGCAGATCCTAAAGTGACAGACCCCACCAAAAATAAAAGAGTGAAGCAACTCTTTAGTGAGCTATCTTGGAAGAATTTCAGAAAAAGGTCTATCTCAGACAGAGGAGCATATCCCAGTATAGGTTGGAGAGCTGGGAAGCCAGCAAGAGGTTTTTAGTCACAGCAAAACTAAGGTGGCACAGCTCAGTTTCCTCAGCAGACCAGCAATGAAGGTCCCAATCCCATCTCAGAAAGCAAGAATGGAGCCCTGGAATACTGAAACAAGTTTTGGGCTTCTCCAGAACAGGAGCAAACTACGAACATTAGAAATGTGAGGGTATAAAGCCAAGGACCAGACCTGTGACCTGCAGCAAAAAAGCTTCAGACTATTAACCCTATATGACAGGAATAGAGCTCAACTATGAAAAAAATCCACTAACCATTGAAAGCCACTATTCTGATAGAGACAATAAAAATGCCATCTCATAAGAGGAAAGCAGTGACAAAATGCCTACATGTGAAGATCAAAGAAGTTTATGAATTGATCACAAATCCAAAAAGGAACTCTTGGAACACCTCAAGACAGATTTTAAAAGCCAAAGAAGAAAAGAAGAAGGAAAATAGAGAAAAGACATGGGAGTCATATAGGGAAATTATGAAAAATTGGCAGAAGAAAATAATTTTAAAAGTGTAATTGACCAATCAGAAAATAAAATTGACCAACCTGGAGCAGAAAACTCACCTGAAAGTAAAATTAACCAACTGGAAAAGGAAACAAAAAAACTAACTGAAAAAATAAAACCCTAAAACATATATTTGGACAAATGGAAAAGAATGACTCTATGAGACAACAAGATTCCAGAACCAAAGAAAATGTAAAGCACCTCTTAGGAAAAATGACTGACATATAAAATATATCCAAGAAAGACAATTTATGAATTATTGGTCTACCTGAAAACAACATTAATAAAAAGAACCTGGATAACTGCAGGAAATCGTTGTAGAAAACTGTCATAATATCTTGGAACAATAGAATAAACCAGGAAAGAATCCATCACTCACCCCCCCCCCAGAAAGACACCCCCCAAAATAAAAACTCTAAGGAATATTTCAGTTGAATTTCAGAAGTCTCAGTTAAAGGAGAAAATACTGCAAGCAGAAAAAAAGAAGCAGTCTAAATACCAGGGAGCCACAGTCAGAATTACACAGGACTTAACAACTTCAATATTAAAGGATTATAGGGTTTAGAATATGATATTCCAGAGGGCAAAGGTACTTGGATTACAACCAAGAATCAACTACCTTGCAAAATTCAGCTTATTCTTTCAGGGAAAAGAAGAATTTTCATCAAAATAGAGGACTTTCAAACTTATCTAATAAAAACTAAACAGAAAATCTGATCTACAAATACAAGTCTCCAGAAATGTGTAAATAGATAAATGGAATAGGAAGGAGAGGGAAATGCTAGTCAAAAACAATACTTGCAACTCTTGAGAACTGTATTTCTCTTCAGACAGTTAAAAAAAGTGTATTTAGACAAAGGTTGTTGATATAAACTGAATGGGATGTGATCAGACTTTAGCTATTGAGGGCTGTTTTTCTACTGGGACAGTTGGGGGGAGGGTACTTGAAAGGGGGGGTGGGTATAAATTTCCTGTAATATGATCAAGCTCTTAGGTCTTAAGGTTTGTATTTATATTGGGACAGTTATAGGGATTTCTCTTGAAAAACGGATGTAATTTGGGGCAGCTAAATGGCTCAGTGGATAAAGCACTGGACCTGGAGTCAGGAGGACCTGAGTTCAAATCTAGTCTCAGACACACTTAACATCATTGCTTTGAAAAAAAACAAAAAGGAAAAAAAAGGGAATGTGAGTATAAATTTATTATGATGTAAGGATGTTTGTGCTTCTTGAGAATTGTACTACCACCAGGGCAGTAGAAAGGAATATACTTTGATAGATGGAGTGGGTATAAAGCAGCTATAAAACAACTAGGACATGGGAAAATAAAAATAAAAAGAATTATGCTGGAATAAGAAGGGACAGGCATTAGAGGATAAATAGTCCTACATAAGGAGTCACAAAGAGCCTAATATAGGAAGGGAAAGAAAGTGAGTGGAGGGAATGTGAACATTGCAAACGGGGTTAAGTGGCTTGCCCAAGGCCACACAGCTAGGTAATTGTTAAGTGTCTGAGACAGGATTTGAACCCAGGTACTCCTGACTCCAGGGCCGGTGCTTTATCCACTATGCCACCTAGCCATCTCCACAATGAGTGTTTTCAATAGATTTGGCTCAGAGGGAATAGCATACACTCCCATATGGGTTTAGAAATTTATCCAATCCTATAGGAAAGCAGCAGATGAAAGGAGAAAGAAAAGAAAGAAGGAGATGATAAAAGAAAGGGGAAAAGTAATTTTTTAAAAAGGAACAAAAGGGGAAGGGGAAAAAAGGCAGGTAATTAATGAAAGGGAGGAAAAATTGAGGGAGGCAGCAAATAAAAGGCAAAATGCAGATAAGGAGGAATAGGGGGAAAGGAGAGAGAAAAGTACAAATTGAGGGGGATAGGATGAAAGAAAAACAGAGTAATAATAAAGTGGATAGCAGAATGGATTTTTTTAAAAATCTTACAATATGCTGTTTATAATAAACACATTTGAAGTAGAAAGATACATGCAGTAGAATATATTATACTTCAGCTGAATATAAAAAAGTAGGGAAAACACTCCTGATCTCACTCAAACCAAAAGCAAAAATAGATCTAATTAAAAGGGATGAGATCTAACTAATTCTGAGAGGAGGTTGAGATCTCTCACTAAAAATTGTTTTAGTGAGAGATCTCAACCTCCTCTCTCAGAATTAGTTAAAACTAATCATAAAATAAACAAGAAGGAAGTTTAGAATGTTAATAGAATTTTAGAAAAGTTAGATATGATAAACTTCTGAAGAAAATTAAATGGAGATAGAAAGGAATATACCTTCTTCTCGTCACTTTATGGCACATATAAAAAAGTTGACCATGTTTTAGGGCATAAAAAAATCTCACAATCAAATGCAAAAAGACAAATATTAAATGCAGCCTTTTGAGAGCATAATGCAATAAATATTATTTATGATAAAGGGTCATGGGAAAAGAAGCTTAAACATTAATGGAAACTAACCCAATATTAAAGAATAGGTGGATCAAACAACAAATCACAGAAATAATCAACAATTTCATCTAATAAAATTACTCCCATGATACATCATACCAAAATTTGAGAGAGGCAGTCAAAGCAATTATGCATGAAAATTTTGTGTCACTAAATGTGAATTAGAGAAATAAGAGATCATTGAATTGGGCATGCAACTAAAAAAAAGCAAGAAAAAGCACAAATTAAAAATCCTCAATTGAACCAAATTAGAAATTTTGAAAATCAGAGGAGAAATTAATAACATTGAAAATGAGAAAATCATTGAAATAATAAATAAAACTGAGTTGGTTTTATGAAAATGTCAATAAATTAAAAATTTTATTAATCTGAATTTTATAAAGAAAAGAAAACTAAATTGCCAGCATCAAAAATGGAAAGGGTAAACATACTACCAGGAGGAGATTAAAGTAATAATTCTAAACTACTTTGTCCAAATGTATGCCAATATATCTGAACAATCTAAGATAAGTTGATGATTATTTTTTTAAAAATATAAACTACCCATTTTAACAGAATTACTAAAGTAATTACTAAAGTAATCCCATTTCAGAAAAATAAATTGAAGAAATCATCAATAAACTCTCAACAAAAAATTGCCCAGGGTCACATGTATTCACAAGTGAATTCTGCCAAACTTTAAAGAATAATTCATTTCAATTCTACATAAATTCTTGAGAAAAAATAGGCGAAGACAGAGTTCTGCCAAATCCCTTTTATAACATCAATATGATGCTAATGCCTAAAGCAGGAAGAGCCAAAATAGACTAAGAAAATTATAGACCAATTTCCTTAATGAAAACTGATACAAAAATTTTAAGTAAATTTTTAGCAAAGAGATTAAAAAGTTATTACTAGGATAATACAGAATGATCAGTCAGGATTTATACCAGGTATGTAGAGATAGTTCATTATTAGAAAACAATCAAAATAATTGACAAAATCAATAATAAAATTAATAAAAATCACATGATTATGTCAACAGATGCTAAAGAAGCCTTGATAAAATACAACACTCATTCCTATTAAAAGCACTAAAGAACATTGAAGAAATAGTTTTTTTCCTTAAAATGATAAACACTATAAAAAATCATAAGCAAATATTATATGTAATGGGGAAAACTAGCAGCATTTTCAATAAGATCAGGGGTGGAATAAGGATGTCCATTATCACCACTATTTAATATTATATTAGAAATGTTGGCTTTAGCAATAAGAAAATAAAAATAAATCAAAGGAATTAGAATAGGCAAAGAGGAAACAAAACTCTCATTCTTTGCAAATAATATGATAGTACTATTAAAGAACCCTATAAAATTAGCTAAAAAATACTTGAAACAATTAGCAACTTTAGTAAAATTGCAGGATATAAAATAAACATACATAAATCATCAGAATTTCTATATATTGCCAAAAGAGCCCAGCAGCAAGAAATACAAAGAGAAATTTCATTTAAAGCAACTATAGATAACATAAAATATTTGAGAACATATCTCTCAAGACAAACATAGAAACTGTATAAACACAATTATAAACCACTTCACACAAATAATCTCAGAACTAAACATCTAGAAAAATGTCAGCTGCTCATGATTAGGTTGAGCTATTCTACCTAAATTAAACTACTTATTCAGTGCCATACCAATCAAACTACCAAAAATTTATTTTACAGAGCTAGAAAAAATAAATAACAAAAATCATCTGGAGGAACAAAAGGTCAAAAAAATCAAGGGAATTAACAAAAAAATACAAAGGAAGGTGGCCTAGTCATATTATATCCAAAACTATGTCATAAAGTGGCAGCTCTTTTTGTAATGGAATTGAATGGGAAATTGAGACAATGTCCATCAGTTGGCGAATGTCTAAACAAGTTATGGTATTTGAATGTGTTGAAGTACTATTGTGCTATAAGAAATCATGAATGACCCAGCTTCAGAAAAGCATGAAAAGATTTGTATGAACTGATGTTGAGTGAAATAAGCAATACCAGGAGAACATTATACACACTAACAGCAAAATTGTGGGATAATCAACTTTGATGCAAACATCTTTCAGAAGTTCAATGATCAAGGAAAATCCCAAGAACAGCTGTTAAGGAAAATACCATCCACACCCAGAGAAAAAACTATGGATTCTGAATGCAGAGCAAAGTATATTAAGATCACTTTTTAAAACTTCTTAAATATTTTTGCTTTCTTTATGTTTTTACCCTTAGTTCTAATTTCTTTTACAACATGATTAATATGGAAATATGTTAAACACAATTGTATATATACCTGGGTCAGATACTTTGCTGCCAAGAAGAAGAATTTGAAAGGGAGAGTGGTAGGAAAATGTGGAACTCAAAAATTTTCAAAAAGTTAGATACTGCATGTTCTTGGAAAAATGTTTAGAGTCATTAAAAATGATTTTTTAAAAAGAAAAGAAAAATAATGCTTGATTATTGAAATTTTTATAGTTTCTCATTCTCTCTCTCTCCTATCTCTGTCTCTCTCTCCTCTTTCCCTTATACTGTGTGTGTATGTGCCTCTTACAAATGGGACCTCATATATGCGTGTGCCTCATAAATACACACACACACACACACACACACATATATATTATATATATATATATATATATATATCTTATGTAGGATTTTTTTAACATTTTTAACATCTTCAAAGGATGTTTCTTTATCTACTAAGATAATGATGTAGTTTGAGATATTTCTGATTATATTTTTGTTGATGCTGAACTTTTCTTGCATCCCTGGTATAAATCCATTGATTTTTTTAGGTACAAGTGCTTATTTGCATGTATTTACTTCTTTGTATTCATATATATCTTTATGTTTATATTTTATTATTTTCTCCTCATTTTTGAAAAGGACCAATGAGTGATAGCTTGACATGCATGAATTGGATTTAAGTGAGGCAGAGTAGCACAGTCATCCTCTTACTATCTCTTGTAGAGTCATCAAAGTCCAGTTGCAAGAAAAAAGTCAACAACAACTGATGGCCCTGGATGGAGTAAATGACCTTGGTGACCTTGTTGCCTGATCAGGTTCTCAGTGCTCCACAGCATCTGCTTCAGCTGCCTTCATGGCTCTTGAAACAAATTATTCTCATCCACTCATTTTTTTCCAGGGAAAGTCTTTGCATGCTTGGTGGTAGACATCCCCCTAAATCACTGACAGATTTGAAGTCTGTGAGTTGCCTTCAACATGATTTAGGTATAGAGACTATTTTTCAGAGTGTTACCACTGTGCATGCTAGAGCTTCTTGGAGTCTCAGTTGTGAGTGAGGTGAAGGGTAGACAGCAGAGGTAGATGAAAATTCTTGAAAAGGGCTCAGCTAGCCTTCACAGCAGAAATACTATTCCTCCCATAACACCCTTTGTGACTCTTATATTTTAAGATGTATTAAGTGAGTGAGATCCAAGTGGGTACTGCTCCCTTGGTTTTCACTTTAACCTTATTGCTAGTATTCCTTTTTTTATTGGTATTTTATTTTTCCCAAATACATGTTATGAAAGTTTTTCAACAATCATCCATATTTATATATTTTTAAGTTACAAAAGTTCCTTTCATCCTCCCTTCCCACCCCCCTCCCTCAGCGGTGAACAATCAGGTTAATATTGTACATAAACATTTTTGTTAGAAATGTTTACAGACCCCCCAAAAAATGTTTACAGATTAGTCATTTTTGGAATGAGGAATTAGGATTAAGGGAAAGAAATATGTAAGAGATATTTTTTGAGAAGAGATTGAAAGTTTCATCAGATTCTTAAGGGTTTTTGTTTTGTTTTGATTTTCTTCCTCTGAATGGGGATAGCATTATCCATAGTCAGTCTAATGTAGTTGTCCTAACTCTGAACTGCTGAGAAGAGCTGCATTCATCAGGGTTGATCATCTCAAGATGTTGTTATTGTGTACACTGTTCTCTTGGTTCTGCTCCCTTCGCTCAGCATCAGATCCCGTAAGTCATTCCATGCTTCTCTAGAGTCCAGCCATTTGTGGTTTCTTATAGAACAATAGTATTCCATAATATTCATGTATCCTAACTTGTTTAACCATTCCCCAATTGATGATCGGACATCTCTTCAAATCCAATTCTTTGACACTACAAAAAAGAGCTGTTATGAATAGTTTGGAACATGTGGGAATTTCCCCATTTTTTTATGATTTCATCTGGATATAGGCCTAGAATTGAAATTGCTGGATCAAAGTGTATGAATAATCTTATTATTCTTTGGGCATAGTTCCATATTGCTCTCCAGAACAGTTGGATCAATTCACAACTTCACTAGCAATGTATTAATGACCCAATCTTCCGACAACCTCTCCAACATTTTTATCATCTTAGCCAATCTTATAAATTTGATGCAATCTCTCTGTAATTTAGAAATGAGACCTATATCAGAACTCCTAGTTGTGAAAATATTTTCCCAGCTTTCTGCTTTCCTTCTAATTTTAGCACTGATTTTTTTTAGTGAAAAACCTTTTTAATATAATGAAAATAATTCATTTTGCCATTTATTTCTTGTTTGTTCATAGATTTTTTCCCCTTTCCATAGACCTGATAGACAATTTCTTAATCCAATCTATAGTGTTGCCCTTTGTGTCTAAATTCTGAACCCATTTTGACCTTATTTTGGTATAGGGGCTAGTACCCCTCCTTGATGCTAACTCACTAACTCCCATTTCCCTTTAACAATCAGCCAGAAATAGCAATTCTTTAGTGAAGACATTTACTTAAATGTCAGAACAAGAAGAATAACCATGAAAAATTTCCTTTAACAACAGAGCAGGTACTCCCACAAGTATGTTGTCTTTTTGTTGGAATTTTATTTAGAAATTTTGAAGCTACATTCATTAAAGGTATTGCTGCAGAGATCTCTTATTTTGGTTGATCCTTCTGCCAAGATAAGGACAATCCTGTGTCACTTTCTTATTGATCCTATTTAAAAGTAATTGGTTTTTTTGTCCTATAACTACTTTTGCCTATACATTTTTAAATCAAGGTTTTTCCCTGGTTTGTTTGTTTTTTTGTCTATGAACTTAGTTCAGAGTTACTAGTCTATGATGAGTTAAGTTTAAAAATCTAGTTCTTGTCTCAAGGAATTTTGCTAACTTTGGCAAATTTGTGTGAAAGATAGGAAATTGGACCTATTATCTTTATTTTTCCAAGCTATCTTTGAAGGATGACTGGTTTGCTGACCACAAATTGATCTATCTAACCCCAGGACTCAAAGGAGCACTTCTTAATTTTATCAGAGAAGTGGGGGAGGTATCACTGCTAGTCCCTCTTACCAAACTTCCAGTCAATCATCCTGTTTTCTGTATCTCAACTTTGTAACCATTCACGATACCCCTAATTTTATGATGATCTTTGTTCTGTTCTTTATTCTATACTTCTCAAACCCTATAAAATGAGAACTGCCCTTTTGTTCAGGGACTTTGGCATAAATGGAACAAATCCATTGACCCATTTATTGACATGCAGCATGCCCCATCAATAATTGTTATATCATGCAAAGATTTGCCTCATTTTTCCTTTTTGTCAAATTTCAGGCTTTGGATTAAATTAAAATTAGACACATAAATAATTCTGCAGGCAAACACCAACAAACAGTTATTTAATGATAACATGGGAAAATATACAAATCAAGGACACAGCATTTGTTTAAGTAGATGTATTCCTGTCAGTTTCCATATAGAAATGTAACTAATTAGCATATTTTGAATCATTTACAACTAGTGATCCTCGGGGTAGTAAGAGATCTTCCACTGATTTCTTATTGGCAAGGTTTTGATTTTTTTTTCTGCCTATGTGACCAGAAAGCTGCATCAATGCCACAAGCCTTTAGTGAACCAAACCAATCAAGTCTTAGGAACCATTAACCTTTCAAGGAAAAACTAGACTATGGAAAGACCTTAGGCAACTAGGAAGCCCTGTCAACAGCTCCAGTCTTTTTCTTAATGAACAATTAAGTCACATATTGTCTTTTCTGGGGTATTACACACACACTACATATGGGTACCAAGTCAAGGACATGGAAAGACTAAATAGATACTCTGCATGCATAGTAGAGATCAATTATAAGAAGAAAGCATTTTGGCTTTAGTCTTATAATGGTAAGACTACAACCTTGGGATTCAAACTCTGATGACTGAATTCTGCTTGACCTACCTGCCTTCCTCAAGACCATTAGCCTGAATGGGTTAGAGGATGTCCTAACAATCCTAGAGAACTACACCCTAGAAGAAGACCCATTGGAGGATTGTGAACACTGGCAGACCTGACTGGAATAGGAGGAACAGTAGCAAATGACTAAATCAGCCCAAATTCCTCTCCTTCAGTTCTCTTGCCTGCTATCATGGTCCCAATGCAAACAGCCATGACTACCTCTTTCCTTGTTCTCTGCTCCTAGGGGCCTCTCTACTCCAGGTCCCTGGCATATTAATCACTCTGACAATAAAGTCTTTCTGTAGGGGAGAGAAGTGGTGTTTACTGCTTTTTAAAGGAAAAAAATCACAACCAAGTAACAAAAAAAACCCAACTCACATAATCCACATGACAGAGATTCAAATAAGATATTGTTCCTACTACATGTTCCATATATATATATATATATATGGAATATATATATATATATATATATATATATTATATATATAGTTCTTTTTTGTTTGTTTTTGTGAGGCAATGGAGTTAAGTGACTAGCCCAAGGTCACACTAGTAAGCCATTTAATTATATGAAGGTATTAATAAGAGAGAAATAATTTAAAGCAAATTTATTTTGTGTTATGTTCACTTCATAACTCAGTCAGGCCCTGGTACCATATTCAACGGTACTGAAAAATTGATTCTGTGCATCATTTATATAAAACATGCATATATATATATATATATACATATATTATACATATATAGTAGAATTAAAATGAGCTTTTTATATATGCCAGTTTTAAAATAATTTTAACAACTTTGTCACATGCTATTTGTATATATCTTACTTACAAAAATAAGTATTATTTTACCCTATACAATGAAGTTGAAACTCAAATGAATATTTTTGGTACATGGATAAAGTAATTTTCTTTTTTATTTTTATTATGGCATGTAGGTGATGTTTTATTTTTAAAGGATCTATTGACAAAGCATAAATCTTGAAAATGTCTGCCAATTTGAAGGGGGTGGGGGAGAGAGGGAGGACTTTTTATTTGTAGGTCCACAAAAAAATAGTTATTTATCCTGTATCTAGTATGGGATAGACTAATACATACAAAGAAGTGGCCAAAATTCTTGCAGTTTGTTGCCTGATAATAATTATGATGATAAAATAATGAGGATGAAGATGAAGATGAGGAGAATGATGATGATGATAATGAGAATGATGTAGATGATGAAAAAAATTATTCTGGCAGCTAAGTGGCATAATGGATATTAGAGCACACGCAGAACTAAAGATCTGACTTCTGACAATTCCTAGCTAATCCTGGGCTCAAAATGCTATCTACCTCCCCAAGTTGCTATGAGAATCAAATGAGATTATATTTGTAAAATGTTTAGCATAATATCAACCACATAGTAAGCACCACTAACTATAGTAATGATGATGAGGAGGATGATGATAATTTTGCCCAGCAGTGTCTATGGACATAGATGTTATATTCTATCTACATCAATAGAATGAACAATGTATGAGTAGAGAAAATCATGGCTCTGTGAGTTCATGAAAGAAAAATTTGGATAATCAAAATACTGAGATTAAAAGTCATTAATACTATATAAGACTGCTTGCTATCTTGGAGGGAGGAGGGAAGGGAAGGAGGGAGAAAATTTTGGAACTCAAAATCTTACAAAAATGAATGTTGAAAAATATCTTTACATGTAATTGAAAAATACTATTGAGTCATTAACAATTATTTATTAAAGTTATTCAATTTATTTGTGAATTATACAGCTTTATTTTGCTTTTTAAATCTATCAGGAAAAGCTAGTAGATTTCTTAGAACAATGGAACTCAGAAGATATGGGATCAAATCCTAGTTCTGTTATTTGTAATCTGGGGTAAATCATTGATCCTTTGTTGACTAGTTTTCTCAGTTGCAAAATGAGAGAGGTAGAAATAGATGGCCTTTAAGTCCCCATCCAACTCTAAATCTAAAACTATATGGCTCAAAAATATTAGATTTGGAAAGAATCTGAAATAATCTATTCAAACCCAAGTATGAAGCAAGAATCCCTTGTATGTTCTACAAAATATTAACATGGCATCAATATCTTTCATTATGAAAATTATACTTCTTTTAATAAAGATATAATTGGTTTTTCTCTCTGATGTTTCCTTATATCGATGTTTTTTTTTTCAAACTGAGAGACTAATATCATCTTACCCAATGGTACTTGAATAACTCTGATTTTTACTAACCCCCATGAAGAATTTTATATTTATTTAAATAATTCTCTGAATTTGCATGATCTCATTGGTTTAGGTCACTGGTTCCAATTTCAGTCCACATTATACTTTCTCATTGTGTGTTATTAATACCCATTCCTTTTTATCAATTTTTCATAAAGAAACCATCTAACATATTTAAGGTCTTTCCATTGGTTCTTTTATTATTTTGTGCAGCAAGTGAGTTCTCCATTTGCTATCCTTTAGTCTTATTAAATGATAATGCCTGCTTTTTCAGGTCCTCAGCCACCTCTCATTAGGAAAAGAACGATAAAGCCGAGTAAACAACCTGAGAACCAAGCTCACCAAGTTGGACCCCCTTTGTTCTAGCTGTCTTAAAGGAGTAATATTTCCAGGTGAGGGATAAAGCCCCTAACACTCCAGTGAGAGGCTTGAAGATACACAGATGCTCTACTAATGAAAGTGAGATTGAATGCAGACCACCTCCTTTTTTTTTTCATTTTCACATCATTTTATTTCTATTTGTCATAAAATATATAATGCATAAAATACATCAAAAACTCATTTATGGGAAATGTGAATGAGAACAGATACTAGAAACTTTATGTGATTATTTCTTAAATTTAAAAACATCAAACATCACTTCAAAATTCAAGAAATCTTATCTTTCCAAAACATTACTGGTTCTACCTTTGACAAAAACAAGGACTTGAATAGGACAACAGGGAGTGAAATGATCAACAAAGTTTTCCTGAATGTAAAAGGTGAATGTACAGCTGCCATACCTGAGGCATGGGAGTAACAAGATTCTCACTCTCCAGTGAGTTGAATGAAATGCCTCATTCATGCTGTACAGGAAACTTAGTCACTGTTTATCTTGACTGTTGATCCAGGAGCAAGGGTATGAATATAGATTTTGGAGGGCTATTTTGCAAACTCATTGCAGGTATAAATGTCCAATAAAACTCCTGGCTCTTTATTAAGCATAACTTCTATGAAAACTCTGTCTTTGGGTCCTGAGCATTTTTGATCAAAAATAGATGTGAACCAAGTGCAGGTATTCAAAGACTGAGTTGACTATTTCACAATATGGTGTAGTCTGTCTTGACTCAGGAGAGTCAAGCTGCTGTTAAAAGGGAATGTTTTGGGTCCCTCAAAGAAAACTTTCTCAACATCTCCACAGTGTAGCCATAATTTTTTTTTAATTTTTGATTCATTTTTCTCCTTACTATGAATCAGTATATATGTCTTTCCTTGCTTCATGTTTATCATTCTTTTAGCACAGCAATGTTGATGGGTAAATGGGGTTTGGGGGGAAAGGGGTGACTTAAGGATAGAAATGGGTTCCTTTGATAAAAAAAAAACCTCACCAATCTTTCAGACTCAGGGAAGTAAAAAAAAGCTTAGACTTTAATTGAAAGGTTGCACAAAAGTTTACAATCCACCACAAAAAAATTCATAAATTAGGTTCTTTGGAGAAGCAGAAAGATAGTGAATTTCAATAGAAGTAAGAAAGGGGTGCACTCCAAAGGAAAGTAAGCTACCATAAGTAGTAAAGCTTCTAGGAAAAAATAGGATTTTCTTGAAAAGGTATATTCTCAGACTTGAAAAGCGTGTGGTTTCATTATCACCTCTAGGAGGTGAACAGAGATAGTGTTGGATTAGTCCAAAAGGAAGCAGAAAGAAAAAGGACTAAAACAATAATTAGATTAGTTATGAGCATTAACTACTGAAGTTCTTAATGTGAGATTTTTCATGTAATAGTCATGAATTATAGTCTAAATGTAATAGTCATGTAATAATCCTACAGTCAAGTATGGTAGGAAATGGCCAATAAATGTCACTAAGAATGTCAGTTTATTTATTTAGTTTATTAAACTATTTACAAATAGTTCAATAAATGCTAATTAACTTACTATTGTTATTGACATCTTTCCAATTAATGAAACCAGAACACTTCAAGAATTAATTGAATATTGATATCAAATGAAATGAACAACCAGGAAGTATATTCACCCTGGGTGTTTGCTAGGTTCATAGCGGTCCTTTGCAGAATACTAACAAAAGAGGTATTCACTGTTGATGGTGAGATTCTCTAAATCCTCCCCTTCTCAGATGTTATTAGGATGTCATTGTATTCTTCTCTTCTCTCTCTCTATAGTACTTCATTTGGTGATCTCATAAGGTCCCCTGAATTTCATTAGGATCTCTATGCTGATGATTCTTCAATCTACCTACGCTGACCTAATCTCTCTGCTGACCTTCAATGAGGCATTTCTAACTACTTTACAGATATGAACAATTCTGGCCCTGAAGAACTGATAAAGAACCCCATCTTTCTTATTCCAGTAGAGTATTAATGACCACAGAATTGAACTATATCATACATACCATTGGATGTAATTGATATTTTTGACTAACTTTGCTAAAATATTTTTATTCGTTACAAGGAAGGGGTTGAAGAGGTGTTAGCAAGAGGAAATAATCATGAGTTAAAGCAAAATATACCAAAATAAAATATAAATGAGTGCCAGATCATCATTTATCTATTATATTCTGCTATCCCTTGAATAATACATTACCTTCTTCAATCATATGTGATCACTTACTTTTATTAGATATAGACAAATTTTCAATTGTTAACACATTTCAAATTATTTATGCCTGTCAATAACTCTTTGAATTGCCATCAATTTTGAATTTTCTGAAATTATGATGTTTCATGATTCATATTCATGACCAGACTGCATGTCTGAAATAAATAAAATAAATGTGGGGGGGAGGCATGGGGGATACATACATACACACACACACACACACACACACACACACACACATATATATATATATATATATATATAGAGAGAGAGAGAGAGAGAGAGAGAGAGAGAGAGAGAGAGATTCGTTTTAGGAAGAAGACTGGAATTATTGGAAGTGTTTCATAATCAACCAAATACAATTCAGATCATCCTTTTCCTAGTACTTCATTCTAGGCCCAGGTGATTTTCCATGTTCTATTTGTACTGATGATTTAACTTTAGAAGCTGCCTATCCAACTATATATCAATGTCTGGAGGATATTTTCATCATTTGATCTAATTCCACACTCCTAAAAAACTTTCAGAAAGGAAACTTTGTTGTAAAATATAGATGATAAGAGCATCTACCTCCTAGGGTTGTTGAAAGAATCAAATGTGATAATGATTGTAAAATGTTTAGTAACATGTCTGGCCCATAGAAGCCACTATATGAATGTAATTATCATTATTATTAATAGTGTTTTATGTTTAGTACAATTAATGTTGTATGAATATCCATTTGGAGATGTCTGAAAGGTAGTTATAGATTCCTGATTGGCGATTGGCGATCAGTAGAGAGGCTAAGGAAGAATAGGTAGATTTAAGAATCATCATTTTAGAAATTGATAATGAAATCCAGGAGTCCTGATGAGATCACCAAATAAGGTACTAGAGAGAGAGAGAGAGAGAGAGAGAGAGAGAGAGAGAGAGAGAGAGAAAAGAAGAGAAGAGAAGAGAAGAGAAGAGAAGAGAAGAGAAGAGAAGAGAAGAGAAGAGAAGAGAAGAGAAGAGAAGAGAAGAGAAGAGAAGAGAAGAGGGCAATAACATCCCAATGAAATCTGGGAAGGGAGGGATTTAGAGAATCTCACCATCAACAGAGACAACATCTTTTATTGGTATTATTCACAGGACCTCTATGAACCTAACAATCACATAAGGTAAGTAAATGTGCTTCCTGGTTTTTTATTTCATTTGATATCAAGATTCAATTAATTTTTGATATATTATGGTTTAATTAATTGGGAAAATGTCAATAAAAATAGTCAGTTAATTAGCATTTATTAAGCTATTTGTAAATAGTTAACTAAATAAATAAATAAACAAATTTTTCTTATTGACATTTATTGGTCATTTCCTATAGTACTATTATCAGCTATTGACTATTGCATGAAAAATATCACATTAAGAGCTTCAATAGTTAACATTTGAAATGAAATGAAATGAAATGAAAATAATTGAAATGAAAATAATTATTGCTTTAGTCTTTTTTGCTTTCTGCATCTTTTAAACTATTTCAACCCCATTTCTACTGAAGCAACAGAATAGGACAACAAAAGACAGAGAGAGACATTTGTTATTCTTTTTTCTATTTCATGGGTTGTCATGGTCAAAAAAGAAATTGACAAAAAAAAAAAAAGAAGAAACCAAAAAAATCACCTAGCCTATTTCCTGGTAATGAGTCTCTCTCTGTGCATAGCCAAACTCGTCCTTGGGCATCAAGTACACTGTCTGTCAAAGGGTCTGTACTAAAAACCTTTACAATTGGAAAGAACTTGGCAACTCTTGTGGTTTTCTGGTATAGCTTGTGAGAATTCAGGGGTACCTCCATACCACAATGAGGCTTCATACATTGCAGAAATTATCATAGGATGTTTCAATATTTTGACCTTTTCAGCATCCTTTCCATAATTTGATTGGGCAGCTATTATGCTTTCTCTTTGTCTGTAACATTTAAGCTCAAAAGGAGAGAGAGATTGAACCAGACAAGGAAGATACAAGAATAACACAGACACTTAATTAGAGGGATAATGTCCTGGGAGTGAGAGATCCAAAATGCCAATAAGTCTAGAATCAATTTATGACATCCCTGATTGGCAGAAGCAACAAGGGAAGAGGAGAAAAAAGAGCAAAGGAGAAAAAGCCATAAACATTTATTACCATTTAAAGATTATTTACGTTACAGTGGTTTTCCTACAAAATTAAAAATGTAATTTTAACACTGCTAAAATAAGTGTAAAATATTTAGCATTTATTATGCCAAAAGTAACTACCATATTTGGATAAATGATGATATGGTTAAAATCAAATTCTCCAAATTTATAACCAGGGTCTATTGTGAGCATAACACTATGATATGAGATATATGGTATAGAGATCAGGGTGTAAGGATGTATAGGGCATGGCCCCTGACGTCAAGTTAATTATCATCTAGTTTGAGAGATGAAACATGAATAAATGAAATCTTAAAAAGCTTTACCAGAATCTGAGATAAAAAGAGACATTGAAGGTCACCTAATCAAACCTCTTATTCAGTGTAAGATTCTACCTCTGCTTCTTACCTGCACAGTTCTCCATTATCTGCTTAGGTCTACCAGTTATTAGAATTGTTTGATTTCCCATTTAATAGTACACATAGCAAAGTTATAATAAAGTACAAAAGTTTAGAGGAGAGAAGGTGGAGGCTTGCATCATTTTAGGGGTACTGAAAGATTTTTGGATATTTCAAAAAAAATCCATCCTTGAAAGATGACTCCTCCTCAAAAAATTATTTCCTCAAGTCACTAAAGAAATTTTTAAAAATATTTTCCAGTGTTGACCTTACTAAAAAAATATATAGTATCCTAAGAAACTTAATTGAGAGGAAAAAAAATGCATATTTGAATATAAAGGTACATTTAAGTCGCTTGGTTTTCCATCAAAATTAGTCATACAATCTTATCTTTAATATTAACATGCATTGTTTAATTTTATTTATCATTTAATATAGTTGTTTTAACACCATTTTAATTATAAATAACTAAAGAAAAATAAACTATTTAGAAAACTCATCTCAGAAAAGCTTGATTTAGTGATAGTTCAATAAAATATGAAGATACATTCAAAAAGAAATTGGTGACTACAGGCCCTAGGAGTTTTTAAAAGTGAAACGAGGTTATAATTTATTGGATGATAAACTTAAATACCAAGAAACTGTAAGTTTCTAAAGGGCAGGAATTAGGTCTAAATTGATAAATGTATCAGTAAAAATGGAATATGAATAATTTATAAGTAGAATTATAATTTAAATGTCCAATGGAATTTATCACAAATTCCATTGAATTCCAAAGAATCTGATAAAATTGTATCACAAAGTAAAAGTTACTCTTTAATATATCTTTTTAAAAACAAATCCAGAATTTGTTATATTCTTTTTGCATTGAAATTTGTTGAATTTAACATCAAGTAATAAACAATTTGATGGTTATGTGCCTTAAATGTAAACAACACTCAATCAGCATATATTGAATAACTAGATGAATATAAGATAGTTTTTAATATTTATATAGAGTAAAATCTAGCAGAAATGTGGGGCAAGACAAAAATGAGGGAAAAAATAGAAAGGAATGCTTTCAGGAACTGAGCAAATAAGCAGCAGAGGAGGAAAGAAAAGAGGAAATATGGCAAAGAATAGATAAATCCCTGATGATTTGGAAGTCAATGTGAACAGCTAAACAGGTCTAATCATAGTGAAAAATAATTGGAATTTCAAATTTAAATTTAAATTTTCAACAAAGTCTCTTGTGGGTGTTTGATTTGTTTATACAACCTTTCAATCATGAAAATAAGGCAATAATGACTTCCTGCACCATAGGATAGACTTTTGTTTTGTAAACTTATAGTGAAACTATTAAGAGATAGACTTGATTCTGCACTTTAAACTAGTCTGCACCCATTTTGTTTAAAATAAGCTACCAGAAAATTCAAATGATCTCTATTCCTTTCTCTATGTGTTTGCAGAAAGTGCTAATATATTAAAATCAGAACTGAGGAAAGGAGGGGCAACACAACAGCAACTTAATTACCAGCTGCTGCTTTCATTAGGAGGAAAAGGAATTTTAGAGAATCATATACCTTCTCTTTAAAGAAATATGTGTGATTTGAGAATTATTGTTTGGTCATGCCAACTCTTCTTGATTCCATTTGGGATTTTCTTGGCAAAGATACTAGATTGGTTTGTCATTTCCCTCCCCAGTTCATTTTACTGATGAGGAAACTAAGACAAATAGGGTTAAGTGACTTGCTCAGGGTCACAAAGCTAGTGTCTGAGCTAAAATTGAACTCATGAACTGATTCCAAGACCAGTGCTCTATCCTCTGCACCATCTAGCTACTTAGACCATCTGAATAGAAAAGAATAATAGTAGTAGTAAGAGAGGGAAATGAAACTATCCATTAATAAGAATAGTGAATTACAAATGCAGTCTATCTCACTGATACTAAGGATATATATTTTTTATTTATGACACATCATGGTAGAGTAGTAATAATAGAAGTATATTAATGAAGCCAGTAATTGGCAGGTTTCTCTCCAGGTCCTTACTAATGCCATTAACTTGTTTAGGTTGAACTGACTCTGAAAGATAAAACCACCTGAAAGACATCACCAAGCAAATAACAGGAGAAGCCCCCCAAATTAGTTTCCCATTTTTAATATCAGTTTTAATAGCCTCTTCAAATGGAAACTTTACTGTTTCTGTTACTGTGTCTTTAAGAGGCAATAGAATCTTAGATAGCTACAGTTTATCTGTCATTTAGGGAGTCTGTTAAGGAGGCTGAGAGTTTAACTGTTCAGGAGACATTACAATAACTAAAGTGGGAAAGAGGGAAAAATAAGTATTATAATACAATTTCCTGAGAGAAATGAATTCAACTCTTATCTTTTGAAGGGACATTGAGAAAGCATAAAAAAAAGATTCTGATATCCTGGGAGAACAAGGGCTCAGATGACAGGACTGTTTCTAGCCCTGTATTGGGATGATAAGTTCACTTGAATCCATAACACTTTATGTATATTGCCCGCCATGGCACATAGTAGGTGCTTAATAAATGTTTATTAATTGATTGCTCTCAATTGTTAAAGCCGCTCTGCAGCACAAATCACTCCATGGCCATGATTTTCTATGGTGTCATCTAGCAAGTATGTTCTCAGCTGTCTAGAGCACCTATAGTTTTCTTTCTCCCTGGGGCTCTTAATTCCTGGCCTCTAAAAAATTTCTAATACAGCATTTACAAATAGCTAAATAATAATTTAATTAGTTGGGGTGGGTGCTCAGTACTAATTGATTAGTTAATGGTGGAGATAGTAATTTCAGTAATGTGAAAATTTAATGAACCTCTAAAGTTAGGACCTTGGAAGAGAATATAGAAAAAATTACATAGCAAGCAAGTAAAGGGAATAATGATCAGTCCACCTAGCTATATTTGTTAGCTCCAAACATTAACCCTATATATGTTAACGCTAAACCCTTGCTTAACAACAAAGCATTTTAATATTAAACTTTAATTCAACTTCTTATTATATTTAACTTCAATTTCTATTGAGAATTATACTAGTCTACATAGTAAAATAAATCAGACCCACCCCCATCCCCAGTTTTGAACTGGGCCTGACTCAAATCAAGCCATAATTTAAGTCTTATACTGGAACAAATTAAAACACTTCTAAGTCATTCAGTGTTAACAAAAGAAGATTTACTTATCAATATCCAGTAAAGGGTAGTCAACATCCAAGACATTTGTGATTTACTTCTGCTTCTGAATTCCATGGTGGTCTGCCAGTCAAGTTACAGAGAGTATAAGTTAGCCTTGTTAGCCTAAATATTTCATCCTCTGAGCTAATTAAATATTTAGGATAACTTTAATATCTTTTAAGGAAAAATGAGCCTAAATTGCATGGGGTGTAGGAGGATAAAATGTTGCTCAGATAAACACCTTAACACTGAGGCAAAGAAGAATTTTATTTTTTTTTTAGGAAAGCTTAGTCAATATAAGTAATCTCACTAATTTCTTTCCATAGAATACTTTTGGTCTTGCAATTTGATTTGCTGGCCCTCTAAAACATTAACAAATAAATAGTTCACTGAAATTCTTAACTCCCCTTTTATTTTTTTCCCTAAATCCCTGCTATATAAAGTAATTTTATATGTCATATTTCTCATAGTTCAAACTCCTGTCTAGAAACATAAGGAAATCTTTCTACTCAGTAGCTTTCTAGGATGTCATCAATTTCCAACTTGAAAACTTTGGCCATAGTATTTCAGAATAAGGTTTAATTCAAGTAAAAAAAAGCAATAAACATCATATTCTCTGCAACAAGTGAATCACTATTAAAAGTCCCAAAGAATCTTTGTAATATGTCTCAAGATCACTTAGTCTCTGTAACTCTTAAAACCTAGAAAAAAGAACATACCAAAAGAGAGGAAAAAGAAAACAAAATTCATCCCAGAATTAAAAAGATCTCTTGCTCCACCAAAACCAGGAAATTTGTAAAAATTTTCAATCTTTGAAGTTTAAGCAATTAGTTGTGAAATAGATTATCAAAGTTGAAGAAAAAATGAGTTATGAAAGGTCTCAGAAAAATAAAATCTGCAAAAACTAAACAAAGGGGGGAAAGCAGAAACTGTTAAATAATAACAATTTGTCTCTCATAAACATTGTCCCCAACTCAAAATCATCTTATGGTGGGCCTACATGATAACTAAGCCCTTCTCCTTGTTCAGGTGTATTTCTATCATTATGAAAGTAGAACTGCAGTACTCTAAATATTCTTAGCCTACTACAATCTCCCTCATTATCTGGTCAGAAGGTATAGCTTTCCAAACAGTTTAGTAACTGTTTAGTGAAGCAACAAGTTTAGTACTTGAGTACTTTCAGGAATTCATTATTGACATTCATACCCTTGACTTAAAGTTCAAATTCCACTATAGATAAAGAGATAGATTCCTATGGGAAAAGAATCATCATATTTTACCATTGGGCAATAGATTTTTATCTCCTACCCCAGACATAAAATATATGAAGAAGTTTTATTATGACTTGCCAGATGGGCAAGTTAACCTCTCAATATCCCCAAGTGACTCTCTAAGATTGTGAGTTGCAGAACAGTTCCTGATCTGCATTGGTAGAAGGAGTTTCCTCACTGTGAGTTCCATACATAGATCAATGAAATCAAGGGACCAGACAACACACACACACACACACACAGACATACACACAAACATGCATTCACACAATAAACAAAAAAATGTAAGTATAGGAAACCCACCATGTTACCATTTGCTTCTTCAAAAGGACCTATTTGCTTCCTTTTCACAGAAGAGTATTAAACAATAATTCAAAAGTAAAATACAGATTAAAATATTACTAAAATAATAGATTAGAACACAAATCCTATGAATTCTAGAAGAATGTTCCTTTAAAAAAAAGTAAAAATTTAATAAGTCAGGTCTTTTATAGTGTGGGATAGAGTTTAAGACACAATACTAGAAGTTAGGAGCCTCAAGTTCCAGCTATGATTGATCATGGGAAAGAACCTTAACTACTGTGGGTCTCTGTTTCCTCAGTTAGTATAATTAGGGAATTATATTAGATCAGCTTAAAATTTCTTCTAAATATTATATCCCTATTGTAATAAGGATATTCTTGTCCAATATCTCAGAATCAGACGGATTACATCTGTTTCTAAGGATATTCTGAGGGTTGGGCAGTCTTTTTTCCCTCATTTTTTTCAAATACCTTGTACATAGGATCCAACCATCTCTGTTCCTCCTCAGTTGTTAGGCACCAGCAACTAAGGCCACAGTTTCATTTGGCCACTTAACATCAATTAGCTTTTACAAAGGGATGTTTACTTCAAAGATATAGCAAGAACAAATGTAGGAACATTCCTCAATAAGCACCCCCAACACCTAGGGATACATTTTCCTCTATACATACCTCCGGTCATTCGGGGGAATAACTCAGTTCCTACATAGCATTGGTCCCACCAAGTTCACGTTCAGATGTGGTATGACTGTCCTCTCTCAGCTTCTAGTTGACCTGGGTCCAGAAGGTATCCTTTGGAATTGATGCTAGGGTGGCTGCAAAACCTGGTCTGGTCTCTGACTTCCAGATTCCTGCAGCTCACTCTCTTGACCTTTTGAAACTCACAAGTTCAGAGAATCCATTCCTTCACCTAGAACTGCAAAGAACAAACCCCGAAGCCCAGGACTAAGGCCCATTTCCCAGGGCCTCATGATCTTAGCAATGATAAGGCCCAAGGGCCCTTACAGCATGTCGCTTACCAGATGCAGTGAGCAAATGAGGCCAACCACAATTTCTGGGCCAGAAAGACTTGAAGCCCACTGGGGACTTTTGAATGCCTCTGCCATCAATCAAAAAGCCCCTCATTCTCCACTCACTTGGCAGACTCAGAACCATAAAGAGAATGTCTACACATACTCCACAGAAGCTCTCCAAGGCACTTGGCTTAATGAACAACACGATTCTCCCCAAAACAAGGACTCTAACCTCCATCATATGGACAAATAGCCTGGAATACTGCACATGCATCAGATTCTGTTTGCTATTTTTTTTTAAATCACCACTGCACGATTTTCAAAAGATACCCTATTATTTCCAACATGAGTAGAATACTGTTGTGCTACATAAAATAATAGTAAGAATAACAACATTACTATATTGGCTCTATTGGACAAAGTTTTGTTTTGTTTTTCCCCATTTCAAATGGCACAAGACCTATGGCTCATCAGAAATTAGTTCTTTTTCCTCCCAAATTTGTTCCAACTTTAAAAGGGCATAGTTTTTAACTTAAAGTCTCATTATCATCACATTTGAAAAACAACACACCCAAATCTCAGGGTAGAAATGAATTGTTTCTAATATTTTTTCATAAAGTAGCAATGCCAAAAAATCTTGTTTTAAAGAGCCAAAAGAAAGGCTAAAATTAAAGGGTGGGGAGGGGGGAAAGATCTTGTTTTACATATTAAAAGAAAAATTGATCTTACTGAGGAGATAGAACATATGCATAAATAAGTAAATAAAAAATCACTTAGGAGAGGAAAGTATAATGAGATGGGAAGTAGGGAGAGGAGGAGGAGAGGGAAAAACTAAATGATGAAGCTATGAATTCCTAGTGGTTCAAGAGAAGACTGTATGTGAGACTTGAGGATCAACTTAACAGTGTAGAAAGTCACATAGAAGTGTGATGAACTATTAAGTTTAGAAAACAATTTATAGTTATTTGACTTCAACAGAGTTCACAAAGGGGAACAAGGTAAAATAAGGCTGGACTAACAGATTAGAATCAGATGGTTTGTGACCTTAATTAAATATCAGGCTAAAACCTTTGTATTTTACCCTAACATGTTGATAGTTGTAAATCACTAAACTACAGACAGTGAGCTAATGGATGCATCCTTAAGCAAAGATAAACAAGGGGGCACACACACATTCTGATGAAGATAAGACAAAGTAAAAATTTCTAAAATTGAAAATTGGTCCAAACTTATAAGAGGGCTAATCTTTTCCTAAAAGTATAGCATTTGCTTGAACCCAGTTATTTCAGCTACAAACTTGGTTTTCCTTATGCTACTTTTTTAACCTACTCACATCAATACTGAAAAGTTATGTAATATAGTTCAAAGAACATGAAAGTGAAAATAAGAATATTTATATTTAGTTCTGCTGGTGGTGTTTTAACTGGGACAAGCTATTAGTCTGCGTAATTTAGTTTCTTCTTCAATAGCCAGATGGTACCCAGATCTCCTTTAATAATGACTTCATATACCCATTAGGAATGGGAGTTTTAATAATTTTGAGTTTCTATACAAAAGGATTTGATATGCATCCAGAACATTGCATGGGATTTGCTTGATGTTATCTATTAAGTTTAATAAAGGACTATAATTCACCTTTTACTATTACCTGTGTTTCATTCAACAGTTTTCTATTTTCATATGGAAAAAATGAAGCAAGATTGCATTTTTTTTCCTATAGCAGGTTTCTTCTTGGAATAGTCAACCAATAAAGTCTTATGTTAATTTGAGGGGGTGGTGTTGGGAAACTACTTTCAATAAACTTTTAATAAAATGATTAAAAATGAACTTTTTATTCTATTGGTTTTCATCATGAGACACTCAAAATGAAGTGTTATTTAAGGTCATGTAGAACACTGTTAAATTATCTCTCAAAAAAAAATAAGTTCAGAGATGTTTCTTTCACAACCCTTTGTATTTCGATAGCAGAAGAGCAATTGATTCAAATCATTTCACTGTAGGAAGAGGGAATGGGATAAATAATGAGCTCTTAACTCTTGAGAGATAAGTACTGTTTTCAGCAGGACATGGGTCCTTTATTTTTGTGGCATATAAGGCAAGACAATAGCAAAGTGAACAAACAAAAATCATATTTGGGGAGATAAGCAGCTGACTACATATGGGCAGCTATTCTAACATCTGGAATTTATTCAGTGTATTCCTCTAAGGAATTTTGGCCCTCAGCCACCCCACATCCTTGAGGCAGGCATGGTGGCTGATGGCTGCCCTCTGTGTGCTATGCCTTACTGCTTCAATGACTGTGTTCCAAGTATCAACAACAGTTTACCGGTCCCAATGAAATGATTTGATTTACTGAAGCTGCATTTGCTTCCATTTCAGAGGTTTGTGTGTCCTTGGTTAAATGTTGCCCTTGTAAAATTGCAAGGCAAAAAAAAAAAAAATACTGTTTTCCCCTTAACCAAATAGATATAGCACTGTGATGTGAAATTACTCAAAAGATGTGATTTGGGGAAATTACAGTTCCTTGTTTAGTATGTATTGTGCATGCCCTACAGACTTCCCTAACCAGTAGCTCCCAATTTCATTTAAATTGTAATGATTTCCTTTAAGGACAATTACGTTGCCTAAGAGCAATGCATGCATACTAATGCTGTAGAGGCAGAGCTCAATGAAGAAGAGAGTAATAACTGTTTATTAATATGATAATTAAGTGTTAATGCTTGGCAATGTAATTATATCTGTTAAATAACTTAGATTTTGGAGCCAAATCTTGGCAAATGGAATTCTATTAAAAATAACAAAATGCAATGAATATAAAAATAAATTGTTCTAATTTGCCCTTATATCACACATAGTTTTGATTTGAATCTGTTATGCATAAAGTCCATTAGAATCCCTTTTCCACCAATTTTGTGAAGCCAGAGTAATTATCCCATTTCAAAGATTCTTGTGTATGAATGAATTGTTCCAAAGGGCAAGAAAAGCAATAAAAGACAGAAAACTAGGGCTGAATATATTTTTGATTCTACTATTTTTTAAAAATGTACATTTTGATATGATCAAAAAGTCTTAAAATTTTGAAATTATAGAAGAATCATTAAAAATAGCATTTTAAAAGTGTTATCACTTTGCCTACATTTCAACTCCACAAATCTTGGTTCATCATCCCTGAACTACTTCTTTTAAAGATAAACAGACCTATTCTTAAACTGTTCTTCACCAATTATGCATTCAGTTTTTAAAAGCAGATTTCCCCTAAGCCCTTCGGGATTGTTAATTGTTTTAATATAAGATGGTTTTTTGCAATGATTATGGATTATATCCAATGCTAGCTGTCCAATTTTAATGCTTAACAAGAGAGTTCTAATAGATATTAAATGTCAGCATAAGGAGAAATCTAAAATATTTTTCTCTCAAAATTGCCATTACTAAAAACCAGATATTAGTAGTACTTTGAATGAGCAGTAATACCTTTTTTTTAGAGTTAGTGAATAAATCTTCTATATTCTTTTGAGGGGAGATATGTTGGGTTTAATTTCTGGGTAATCTCAGGTTCCTTCTTTGACACTAATAAAAAGATAATGGATTTTTCTCATCAGATATGATGCTGCTAGCTTCCAATATTTCTATCCCTGTTCAGAGTTGAAACTATCATTTCCTTGGTAGTATTGTACTAACTGATTTGTTAATAGCTGTAACTTCAACTACTCCCAAATATGATAATGTTGAGGATGGAAGAAACTATAATACTATTAGGAGTGGTATCTTTAGTGTCAAATCCGAAGGCCTTTTCCCCGTCCTCATTTTCAACCTCTCTGCAGACTTTGACACTGTTGATCACCTTCTCCTTGATACTCTCTTCTTTGATGAGACAAGTAAAGTATTTATAGAGGAAGAAGAGTGTAGAGCAATGGAGTAATCTAGCCCTACCTAGTTCACCTTTAATACTACCAAATAGGTCATGAAAGTATCCGTGGATACTCAGGTTACATCTGAGTTGTAACCTCAGATTTCAGTGGCTAGACTGATAGGGGTCAGACTTCCATTCCAGCCACCAAATAGGGGTCAGTTTTTCACTGTTCTAAGTTGATTACCCTACTACCAAACCTTCAGCAGAAATTAACACTTTCATTTCCAAGAAGATAAAACTAGAATTATGAATATATGAATATGATCTAGTTTTGAATAAAGGTTAGTATGCAGATCTTCTAGAGTTTTGATGTTAGATACCTTTAATCTCTCTCTCTCTCTCTCTCTCTCTCTCTCTCTCTCTCTCTCTCTCCCCCCTTTCCTCTCTCCTCTCAATTTAGGGAATAGTTCCATTTTTTTCTTTTCTTTTTTTGTTTTTATCTGTTAAGGATATATGATCCTAATAGCTCTACAATGACTTGACCTTTCTTTTCCCTTCTGATTGGTATAGTATTGAAGATCAGTATTCACTAGCATAAATAAAGTCTCCATAACTGTCTATGCAAATCCCAAAGAATGATGGGACTTTTGACTATACATAAAAAAGACAAGTCTCTTCCTCCATCTGGGAGAGTGGGGATTGCCTGAAATCTCATGAAGGATGACAAGTGTATCTAAGCATTCTTAGAAGTTAATAAAAGTTGGAGATGCTAGATCTCAGAATAAAGATATATATATATATATAATATATGGAGGTTAGATGGCCAGCTTCCCCTGCCTCCACTTCTGTACTAAGCAGTTTGAACCAGAAGGGTGACTAGAAGATGGGCAGTGGCTGATACATGAAATAACCAATAGAGAGGTGGAGATGGAGCATCATGACTGTTATTACTATTGGTTCTGCCACTGCTCCTATAATCAAAGATGAGATTTGGGACCATTTCAAACTAAAGCAATATAGACTGATTGTTTTCATTTGCCAGGAACTACATATGGTGAATTCCCCCCCCCATATCCTTTTCCTCACAAGAAGAGTGTTTATCAGTTCTAAAACCCATTATTAATTTATATTATTATTCAACCAATTGGAAAAATTCTACATTAATATAAAGTTATATTTAATGTAGCACATTTCTGATCAGCATATATTTAATTTATTAAGTTGAGAGTAGATATGATTGACTACAAGAACGAGATTGAAATTCTTTTTTAAATAACCTGTTGCTTTATCATCTGATATCCCCTCTCTATCACTTGTGTTTACTCTCTCCCTATCTTCTGTTTGCTTCTCTGTTGCCTACAAATATGACTTTGTCTCCCTCATCCTTAAAAAAATCTCACTAGATCCTTCTATCTCAGTTAACAATCATCCTATATTTCTTCCTTTGTGGTTAGATTCACTTAAAAGACTGTCTATGATAGGTATTTCTACTTTCTTCTCTCACTTTCTCAGTCCAAACCAGTCCAGCTTGTGACCTCATAATTTTGCCAAAACTATTTTACAAAGCTACCAATGATTGCCAAATCCCAAGAGCCTTTTCTCAGTCCTCATTCTTCTCACCCTCTCTGTAGCCTTTGACACTGTTAATCACTCTCTTCTTGATCCTCCCTTCTCTCTAGGTTTTGGAACAACACTCCTTCCTGGTGTTCATATTTATCTGACCTCTTCTAATACTTGCTGTATCCTCATCTAAATCACATCCTCTAATTATAGGTTTCACGTGGGGTTCTAGACTGGGTCCTTTTCTTCCTCAAAAATATTAATTTGGTCTCATTAGCTCCCATCTCTATGCTAACAATTATCAAATCTTCCTATCCTAGCTTCCAATCTGATATCCCTAATTGAAACTGCCTTTCAAACATCTCAAACTGAATATACAATAGACATCTTAAATTCAACATGTTCAAAACTGAACTCATGGACTTTCCTCCTAAATAATCCTCTATTCCTTCCTAACTTCCTTATAACTACTATCTAAGTCAGCTCTTATCTTCCCAGTTCCTTATTTAGACTTGCTACCTAGGGATAACTATTAACTGCTCACTATCTTCCCTCTCGCCTAGCTCCAAAACCAAGATCTATAGATTTCATCTTTGCAACACTTCTCAAATCAACTTCTCTGCTCTGATGCTGCCACAACTCTGGTCCAAGTCTTCATGACCTTACAGACTATGCAATAGATTACCAGTAGGTCACCAAAGTGATTTTCCTAAAGCATAAGTCTGATCATATCAGTCGCACTCCTACTCAGTAAACTTCAGTGGCTTCCAATTGCCTCTAGGATCAAATAAAATTCTATTTTTTGTCAGAGTTTGCATAATTTAGCCTCCTCCTACCTTTACAGTCTTCTATCCCTTCTTGCCACATATTTTTTGATCCAGTATCACTGGCCTATTGGCTGTTCCACAGACAAGACTCGTCTCTTGACTCTGGTCATTTCCACTAACTGATCCCAATGCTTAGAGTGCTCTTTCTCTACTGACCTCATTAACTTCCTTTAAATTCCAATTAAAATCTCATCTTTTACTGGAAGTCTTCTCCAGTCCCTCTTAATTCTAGTGCCTTCCCTCTCCTAATGATTTCCTTTTTTTATCTAATACATAGCTTGTTTTGTATACATCTTTTACATGTCATGTCTCCTATTAGATTGTAAGCTCCTTGAGGGCAGGGTCCATATTCTTGTCTTTTTTTTTACAATACCTGGCATATGGTAGGCACTTAATAAATGTTTATTGATTGACTGTCTGATTTCTGGATGGAAAATACGAACAAAAAACAGGAAGGTAGACGTCTTCTTTCAACTCTGGTACAGAATCACACTAGTTTCCTTTCCCAGTTCTCTTCATTCTTTATTCTTTGAATGGTCAGAGTAAGTGCTAATTTTTGTTGGTTTCTGGGAGGGTGGGATGAATATTGAGGGCAGAATTTCTGCTGCCTTGGAGACAACTCTACTAGCAGTGGCCCCCTCCCTCAAAAAAAACTATGGTCTTTTCCTCATGAGAGGGCAGTTCCTCTCCCCCTACCCCATATAAGACAGAGTTGAGGACCTGTACTTGTTATAATAGAATTCCAGGGTAAAGGAAGGGGTGGCATTGGTGTGGACAGCTAGACAATTCCTAAGTGGGCTACAAAACAAAAACAGGTGGATTGCTTTATTCACTCTTATTTAGACCAAGAAGGCTGGCGAGGCAATGTCATACCAGCAAGCAGGTGAGATAATACTATGTTCTCAGTAATAAAATCAAAATTTTTTTTCCATTCTTTAGCTTCCTAATTTCTTGTAGAAACAGCTGCAATTGCTCTGCATTTGGCATATAATTCCTTTGTGGGATATTTTTTTTCTCTAGAGAGTAGGGACAGAAGAAATTGTATTCTTCCCTCTTGTTAATGATATGAACTCAAAAGGTTCTCACTTCTTTGCAGAGGATTATTAACATGGATTCACTTTAAAAAATAGTAATCATTTCTACTGGGCAAGACAGGAATTATGACATTTGCCCTTTTAACTTGTTCTTTTATGCTTTTTAAAAAAAAAACTTCTTTTAAATAATTTTAGAAATCTTTGTGTTTCATGCTCTTTAAATATTCCATTATTTTTCATCAGTCATTCAGTATTGTAATCTTTATTTAGAAGAGGGTAATCTTTTAGATGTTTGGTAGTTATCCTTCTAATTTTAGCATCCTCTCTGTTATTTCTGCTAGTGATCCAGGTTTTTAATTGAATTTTCTTCCTCTTGAAATCTTTGCTGCAGATTTTAGTCATTGTTCCTCTCACCTCTCTAAAACTCACTTTATGATTCCTTTCCCTTTACTGATGAACATACTGTCAGATTGGACTTGAATGCTACCTCAACTTCCTTTCATATTGGGAAATTTATTTCTCACCTGCCTTGGTCTCATTCCTACCCCTAGATTCAGAGACAAAAGAATCATGCCCACTTGGATCAGTTCTTTTCCCTTCAAGCCAAGTGAATTCACATACACTGACTATGTCCCCTACTTTCATCCCTGGCTCTATTCCTCTGCTCTGGCTGGGCTGAATCAGTTTCTGTTGCTTTTTTATAGTTGGGAGGATAGAATGAGAATTCTGGGCAGATTCCCAGTGGGCTTTTAGGTTCCCCCTAACCCTAGAGCTTATTCTATCCAAAAGTAAGTCTGACTTCTTCCTACATGCCACACACAAACTAATTCTCCCACAATTTGAGGGAGAGTATTCACAAATTGGGGAATAGATGAATAACTTATATTTCATAAACATATATATATATATATATATACCATAAATGTAATGGACTCTAGAGGTCTAATTATTAAACATATTTGTCCACCTATTGATAGAAAAGTGGAAAAACTCAGAATGCAGAATGAGAATTTTTTTTAGCCACAGGCAATTTGTGGAAATTGTTTAGAATGAATAGACTACAGTTTGTAATAGATTTTGTTTTTCTTATGTTCTTGGTAGAGGAAGTAAAACTGGAGATAAATCTGAACCTGATATGATAAAATATACTTCTATAAACTATATATAAGTAAGTTTATATATATATATATACATAAGTAAATACATATATATGAAAATGACACAAATACACACATACATATATGAAAACTTGAGAAATATCATCAACAAAATGACCAACCACAAATCCTGAGAACTTAGGGGTTTTGTTTTTCTTTCTTCCTCTTATTGGGCAGAGTAGAGGAAGAAAGTAAAGGAGAGAGATTGAGCTCTCAAATTAAAATTCATTTTAATTTTAAAAAAAGGATGGGAACTAAATAATTACCTAGCTGTGTGGCCTTGGGTAAGCCACTTAACCTCATTGCCTTGCAAAAACCTAAAAAAAAGGATAGGAACTGAAGAAAATATCTAATCTACTATCTTTTTGGCTACATAGAAAATATAAGAGATTTTATTTATAAATATTATACCTCCATAAAATCAGTTAAAGGAATAAACCATCCTAATCTGGAGCTGTATGGAAGCCCACTCTCAGCCCCCTCTCTATCCCCTGACCTGGTCACAAATGAGCCAACAGTGTTAGTTCCTACAAAAGCTTGATAAGGAGAAACTTTCAAAGATTGTCTGAAATAACCTCCACATAGACTTTTATTGAAAATTGTTCTGTCCCTAAAACAATCTCCAAGAAACCACACTAGGAAAGAGAAAATTTGGGGAAGAGTGGATTCACCTCTTTTAGGGATCTGATTTGGGGAAAGAAAAGGGTCTGATAAAGTAACCTTTTTCTAAAGGTGAATATCAGCAACCCTCTCATCACCTCCATTAACTCCCATCATGATAGAAGTAATCAGACTGGACTGAGTTCAGGGATTTTTCCTTTACCTGGCACCAAGAGAGAATCACCAAGCCTGGTATTACTTTCCTACTATCTTCTTCTATTGACTACTGAGGGAGCAGGAACTCAGAAGCCCTACCTCCATTTTTCATTCTTTTCGTTTGGCAAATCTGCTCTAAGCTGGAGTTGATCCAAGTAACAGAAGCCTTACGCTTAGTAGACTCTCCCCTTAAATTTATGATCTGTTTCCTTCTGTCTTTTTTAAAAAATTCTCCTTTCTGGTCCTCCCCTCCAATAACCTAGGAAATCTAGTGAATGCTTGGCTAAGTATGCCTAACTCGAGCCATGGAGAGGGAGAGGTAATTCTGTACAATTCTCTTTTAAGAAATAATTGTATGCCTTATTCTAGGGTTTTTAGGATCACATAGACTTAAATCTGAAATCAATATTTCTATCCATCTATTTCAAGTCCCTAATTTTACAGATAAGGAAATTTAGGTTGCTAACATGAGATTTTTAATCCTGGTCCTCAGATTCCAAATACAATGTACTTTCCATGCCCATCTTTCTCTAGATATTTTTTTTTACAGATGTCATTATTGAGGCTAGAATACTATTAAGCTAATGATTATCCAAATGGTTCCTTTCCTTGGAAGTTCAACTTAATGCTAGCTTAAAATGTTCATTACTGAGGGAAAGACATCACTTGGTCTATGTTTATTCTACTAAATAGCCTCTCTCTAGAAAAGGGAGTTCTTTATCATTCTTGTGTATCATGGAACCCTCCCTATGAGAGGCTGGTGAAACCCATAGACATTTCACAGAATATTTTAAATGCATAAAATAAAATATATATGATTATAAAGGAAACCAATATGTAAACAAAAAATCCTAATTTTCATCCCATTTAAGTTCATAGATCCTCTGAAATCTATATACAGACAATGGTTTTATGAACTGGTGTTCTGGAACAAAACTGAGGACTGCTATATAAATCTGCATTATGCAAATTTCACTTTATATAAAGAAATCTGAGAGAAATCCACATTACAAAAAATTGCAAAAATTTCTTTTGCATATTATGTATAGTAAGACATTATACAATGAAGGACCATAACTGAAGTTGAGAAACATCTCTTAAGGCAGTTTCCTTATGTCTGCAAGAACCAGGTGATACTGTGTCTCTGTGTCTCTTGTTTTCAATAGTGATCCTTATAGAAATTAAAGCTATAATATATAATCATAAGAAAAATGGTCCAAATCACTAGTGATAATGAAAATGAAAACAAGTCTGAAATACAGCCTCACATCTATTAGATTGACTAAGATGGGAGAAAAAGAAAATGATAAATGTTGGAGTGGATGAAGAAAAATTGGAACACTGATACACTATTGGTGAAATTATAAACTAATCCAACCATTTTACAGAGTAATTTGGAACTATACCCAAAGGGTAATAAAACTGATTGATTCAGCAATACCATTACTAGGTCTGTATCCCAAAGAGAACATAAAAAGGGGAAAAAACCCACATGTACCAAAAAATACATATCAGATCTTTTTGGAGTAGCAAAGATTTGGAAACTGAGATGTCTGTCAACTGGGGAATGACTAAACAAGTTGTGGTCTAAAAATGTAATGGAACACTATATTGTTCTATATGAAATGAGGAGGGGGCAAATATCAGAAATAACCTGCAAAGGCTTACATGTATCAATGCTGTGTGAGATGAGCAGTCAGGTGAACATTGTACATTTACTATGTACAGCAACATAATGTGATGATCAGCTATGATAGACGTGGCTCTTCTCAGCAATACAGTGATCAAAGACAATTGATAGAAAATGTCATCCACATTTACAGAACTGTGGAGTCTGAATGCAAATCAAAGCTATTTTCACTTTTTAAATTTTTTTTCTTTCTCATGTTTTTTTTCCCTTTTGTTCTGATTCTTCTTTCCCAACATGACTAATGTAGAATTATGTTTAACATTCTTGTGTATGTATAGTTCATATTAGATTATTTGTGTCTTGAGGGGAAAAGGAGAGAGGGAAAAAAATAAATTTACAAAAATGAATGCTTAAAGCTATCTCTACATGTAATTGGGGGAAAAAAACAAACTACAATGGCCTAAAAATAGTGATCCTTATATTTTCATTATGACTGGTGGTAAACATGATCTTGAGGGGGGAAAAGGGAATTATTTCCGAAGTATAGATCAATAAATTTGGAAATGAAAATAAAAATTAGAAAATATGAAGACAAAAATGGTCATTTATAGTATTTAAACTCAGTCTTATGGTAGTATATTCAAGGATGGATAAGGGAGTATGCAAAAGACATGGTTTGTATGAAGTCAATATAGGAAACAGAGTAAAGATGGAGAAGGTGAAATTATGTGGCTAGAAAACCAGACCCCCCAAAATATTCCTTTTAAGTTTGGTGACAATTCAAGCCCAGGTTCAAAGCCTCTTCAAAGACATAAAGATAAAAGTACCTTGAAGCAATATAATATTTACAGCAAGCTTTGTTTGTCTTGCTCAATTTAAAAATTGTGCAGAATTTCATAATGAGCAAGTGTTAGGAAAGATTGCTAGTGCAGATACTGAAGCAACAAAAGACATTCCCAGAGTTCCTGCAAAAAAAAATGGATAAAGGTTCTTATTTGTTGGATCTAATCTTTAATATAACTAAAACTAGTCTATTTTATCCAATAATGCAATCTTGAATCTACATCTCTGAGGAGGAAAAAACTATATGCCAGAGCACAAAACTTCAAAAAAATATTCTTTTGCTTGGAGGAAAAGTATCTGGGACTTGCAAATTAAAACCTTTTCCTATTCTTGTTCACAAAGAAAATTCCAGAGCACTGAAAGGAATCAACAAGACAATAGGCTCCATGCATTATTTTGCTAACATTGAGGCACAGATAATCTTTAGTACTGAGCAATGCTTTATGCACTGCTTCATTCAAAGAAATTTTCTAACGATAATGGAATTCCTATTTCTACTTATTTTCGTTAATATCCCAGATTACCCTCCCCATTTGGATGATGAAATTGTAAAAGTGGGCTATCTTTCCCCAAACACTCATTATTATAATCTCTGGATCAGGGAGTGATTGTGAATTTCAAAGCATATTATTTGTACAATGTTTTGCCCAGACAATTGAAGCTTTAAGATACAGATAAGGACTTGACAGTAAAAGATATTTGGAAGTCCTAAAATATCTGCCACACAATTTGGAATGTTACTAAAGCATGGGAATATATAACATAAATATGCCATGTTTCCCATTGTATAAAACACACCTTAATTTTGTGGCCCAAAATTTTGGGGAAAAATAATTACATTGTTATTGAACTCATTTTACTCATCATAAAATTCATACAACTCCTCATGTTTGTCAAAACTCCCATCCATTAGCTTGTCCTCATCTGTCTCTGACTGCTCTCCTGTCCATGCTCTGGTCTGTGGTTGACCACAAGCACTTCCTGGGCAGGTCTGGTGTGAGGACGAAAGCTTAGTCCACTTCCTTTTCATGAACCTGAAGCACTAACTGTAGTCTTCTTTGAAATCAGTCACTTCTTTTTCATCAGCAATTCTTCTAGCCTCCTACTGAAGCATCTCTGTGGACACAGGAATTCCAATGACCCTTTGCTCTTCCATCCATCTTTTCAATTACTGCTGTAACTCAGGTCATTTGGCACACTTGCCTCTCATGACCTTCTTCTGCTGTAGTGTTTTCAATCGGGTTTCTTCATCCTCTAGTTAGTCTCAGATTGTTTTCTCAGTTGGAGGGGGACTAAACTGACGTTCACTTTTGCAAACTGGATCACTTTGAATTTGAATTCAGCACTATACAAAAATCTTTTCTGAGTCATTTCTGGACATTTCTTGCATTCCATGGCAAAACATCACCAGTAACACAAAGCTAAACTGAGTACAAAGACAACAAATGCAAAAAAGTGGGAAATGCAAGTAAAAAAAATCTACAATCACTGTATAAGATGCAATTTTTAGACCCCACATTTTTCAAAAGAGAGTGTATCTTATATATGGGGAAATATGGTACAAGTAGAGTTTTGGGGTGAAAAAGTACCCTAAGTTCATGCTTGATTTTTATGAATTTAACAAAGAATGAGACTGTGAAATAAGTAGCAAGATTGTAAAAGTAGCACAAGAATTGGAGCTAGAAGTGGATGAGAATGATGTGGAGAAATTGCTTGAATCTTTATGGAGATTTGTTGAATGAGGATCTGATTAAGCTGTTAGAACTTCAAAGATTGTCAAAGAAGAAAATGAAGCTTTGGAACCCAAAGTCAAACCAAAAAAGATTCACAACAAAATAGTTAGCAGAAGCATTTCATCATTTGAATGAATATTTTTGCTGTATTGAAAAGATGGATGCAAACTCTTTTAAGATTTTTAAAAGTTTAAAACTAGTTAAGGATATTGCTTGCTTCATCAGATGAGGAAAAAGGAGAGCTAACTTCTAAATATATCTCAATAGCTTCATTTAAAAACAAAAAACAAAAAAAAAATCTAAGCCTTGTGCCACCAACCACTAGGACCAGCCGGTAACATAGTGGTTAGAGTTCTGACTTTAGAGCCCAGAGGACAGGAGTTTGAAGCTGGCCTCAGTCACTTAAAAATTAAACAGCTGTGTGACCTTGCGCAAGTCACTTAACACTGATAACCTCATATCTAGGGTCATCTCCAAGTGTCCTGATTCATGTCTGGTCACTGACCCCAGATGGCTATGAAGGAGAAAGTAAAGCTGGTGACTTAGCACAGCCATCTCCTCACTCAAATCCAATGCATGCGGTTGTGTTGGCATCACCTACCCTGTTGTCATAGTCTTCTTTGAGACTAAAGGAAAACATCATCATCAGTAATAATAGCTAGATGTTCTGGGTGAGGGAAGGGTCAAATACTGCAGATTTATGTTAGTTTTACAACAGTATTATTTGCATACATTATTAACTTTGTCTTTCACTTAATCATCATGGTACAGTATTAAATACATCTGAATTTAGTACATTTCATAACTTGAATAAGGAGTACTATATTGTAAATGCCTTTATTAAATAGGCTAAGTGAAGTGGGTGTTTGGGGACAAACTCATATTTAGTAAAAATCATTTTATGTAGAGGCCTGCATAATGGTCCACTTATATAAAATGAAAACTGTATTTAGGTATTTTGTTACATATGGATTTGTAGCTGTACAAACACCACATCCAAAAAAAATCCCAAGAATCCTCCATTTCCTAAGACATTAAGAGGTGCAGCAAACTTAAAAACTAAAAATTTCTCCTTCAGGGAAAGTCTCCCCAATTCCTATCCTTTTGTCACAATCCCTTTTTCCACACTACAGTCACTATAATTCTAGGAAATTATATGAACATTACTATTATATATTATATATATTCATATGTATTTCAAAATACAGCCTTTACCTTTCCCAGCATAATTCTTCTTGCCCCTATTTTGTCCATAGAATAAACATTGGAAGTTACAGTCCATGTGAACAATCTAAGTTCTTCTACCTCTAATTCTGTAGCGATGATTATCTTAGTGTCACATCTGATCTATACAAGGATAAGCTTCTTTTAAGTTTGGGCCCCAGAGGAGTCATTTGAATTCTGGTTGCACCTTCAGAGTAGAGCAAACTGCTTTCCCAAATGTGTCCTACACTTGCCTTTTAGAACATGTTAAGATAGTCTGGTCCTCTTTTTTTCCATTTCCAACCTCTTAAAATTATATGGGAGAAAAGAGAGGGCATGCAATTACACTTAGGAAAGCTTAGTAATGGAGATTTACAGTTGGGAAGTCAGACACAAGCACCTTAGGGTGAACACAGATCTTTATATGCCTCTAATACAGTGAATTGGTGAAAAGTTTACCTCCAAGGTTATATCTGTCATAAGATTTTTAACACATGTTTGGGAGACAAATTTTTTTTAAAGTATGACTTTCAAGAAAGCACTTTTTATGGCAGCTAGATGGTGCAGTGGATAGAGCACCGGCCCTGGAGTCAGGAGTACCCGAGTTCAAATCCAACCTCACACTTAATAATTACCTAACTGCATGGTCTTGAGTAAGCCACTTAACCCCATTGCCTTGCAAAAATCTTTTTTAAAAAAAAGAAGCACTTTTTCCTACTAAGCAAAATGTTTTGCAATAATGAACAAATATTGGTATTCTCTACACCCTCGATTAAGTCAGATAACTGAATATAATAATATAGTTTAGGAAAACTGAGAAAAACTGACTGCTCATGTTCTCAAGAAATGTCACCCTTGAGAAATAAACCAATTAAATATTTTATACACATAAAAAGGTGAGAATGTAGTTGCTCAAATCTTCAAAGACATCTTTTTAACTTTCCAATCTTTGGGAGTTTTCTCTTGAAAGATATTTAAAAGTCCAAGTGACTTTAAAATTGTACAACCATTAACATGATTTCTTCCTTTATTTGGTCAGTTCCAAACCCACTTTACTTAGCCACATTTTAAAATTCCATTGCCATAGTATATCATGCACAAAATATTTTGTAATAGAATATTAAAGTAGCATATTCACCTGTTGTCATTGATAAGAATAAGATATGATAGCAATGCCAGCTGATCAAATGGAAGTTTTTGCTGAGTTCTAAGGACAATAAAAAGGACTTTTATAACTGTCAGGGGCCTAAAGTCAGACCTGGCATGAACAGGACAATGATAGGAGATGATATAGAAAGACAGAATTCCCAGTTCCAACTTTGCTTCTGTTTATTCTCCTTAAGGAGAGGCACTCAAACTGGAAAATGGTGACTAGAAAAATCAAGCCCAAGATAAAGGATTAGACAGAATTTATGATTTTTCATCAAAAAATTAAATCATCAGACATATATGAACTTAGTCCAAGAAACCTAGAAGTTGTAGGGGTATGGTTTTTGACTTTTGAACCACCAAATCAGTGATCTTAATTTCATTAGATTTTAATGTTCTCTATTCCCTTCCTTAACCCTAAGTTCTCAGTTAAAGCTAAGTCTTGTGTATATAGTTCTTCCACTTCTCTCATTCTTGACTAAACCCATAATCATAGTTTCTTAAACTTTTTTGTCAAGGACCCCTTTCAGTAAACTGTTAAAACAGTGGCCCCTTCTCAGAATATAATGTTTTAAATGCATAAAATAAAATACGTACCATTATAATGGAAACAAATTACACTGAGACACAGTTATCAAAATATATTTTTAAAAAGTTCATATATCCCAGGTTATCAATATCTCTAGACAGGAAATTCTCTCAACTAAGAGGATAAGACACTTGTATTGAGATGTGCCCATCAGCAGGATTCAATGTATCTTGGTCAAACAAAGGAGGCCAAATTGAAAGCAAAAACATATCTAGTAAGATATTAAGAAAATTGCTGGGCCATTTCAACTTGTAAGGTACAGATAGTTTTCTATAACTTTTCAAATTATCTTAAAGTAGGCAATTGCCAACATTATGTGACAACTTGGAGAGTAGGTGACATCTGTCAAGGAAAAGGGAGAGTAGAGATCCAGGGTAGTAGGATGGGGTAAAGTAGGTTGGTGGATGGTTCTAGAGAAATAGTTGCCATTCAGATAGAGAGGGTCTGTTAGATGGACTGAGAGGACATTCCCTATTGAAGGACTTGGGTCAAAGGAAGGTGACCCAACTATTTTTGCAACTGTGAATGAAGATCTTTTAGATAAAAATGCAGGGTTAACCATTTAGACAGGACTGTGTGTCTTATTAGCCAAATACAACAAATGAGCAAATGGTTGTTAGAACTGTGAATGAGAGCTTCCATTTCCCTTCTAAAATTTGTGATATTTATTTTTCCCTACTTTCCACTATTGGGCCACCAGGTAGGCGAGGTATTTTTATAATGTTGGTCAATTAAGAAGTCATGATAATAGCTTTCAGTCTCAGCATTCAAATGATATTACTCTTACTATTATTACCAAATGTTCCCTTATTTGTCAAATCTAATGACTTTTTCTCAATCTAAATGCTTCTTAGACCTCTGTAGTATTTGGCTCTGTTGACTACCTGCTCCTAGAGATCTCTTTTTTCCAGTTTTTTTTTTGGTGACACTTCTCTCTTTCTGTATTTTTTTTTCTCCTATCTACTATTAAATCAGTTGTGGCTCTTTTGTTCACTCACTTCCACCTGCTTGGATAATTGATATGAGAGGGACCCACATCCATAAGGGCAAGGACTCCCATAGCATCTAGGCCATTCCTAGAAATCCTGCTACCTGTTAAATCAAGTCATGAGTGATGAGTTTTGAAAAAGCAGTGAGAAGGCTATCTTTGAACAATATCTCCTGTCACTATAATCAAATGTATATATCATGTCATCAATCATTTGATGTCATGGTCTTCTTCAATTTCAGAGGACAAACAATCAAAATCATTCCATTCAGCCTAACTCAGATACTTTATGGACATTCCCTTTAATTAGGGATATACTCCCAGTTTTTTTTTCCTGGGCCCCTTCTTTTTCCTCTATATTCTCTTATATGCTGATCTAATAAGTTTCTGTGGAATCAATCATCATTGCAGTGAACATGACTTCTAACTCAATAGATCTAGCTTTAGTCTCAGTCCCAAATTCTAGTCCTGCATTACAAAATACCTTCCAGACATTTTGCACAGCATGTCCTGTGGGGATCACAAACCCAACATGTCCAAAACACAACTCATTATCTCTCTCCCCAAAGCCACCACTCTTCTGAATCTTATTACTGTCATTGTTACTATCATCCTTCTAATCACCCAGATCTGTCTTTAACTCCTTACACTCCCTGATTTCATAAACCAAGTCAACTGCCAAATATTGGCATTTATACATTTAAGACTTCTCATGTATATTTACTTCTCTTCTCACACAATCACCACCCTAGTTCCAGCCTTCATCTCTTCTCATTTTGATGACCTGCATAGCTTCCTACCTTGACCTCCCTGTCTCATATCTCTTGCCACTATTAATTTGTCCTCCAAAGTAGCTTTAAACATTGTTCTAACCATTTTATCTCTTTTCTTCCTACTCAGTAGATTCCAGAGGTTCTCAGTTTTCTCTAGGATAAAATACAAACTCCTCAGTTTGGCATTTAAAGGTCTTCACAATCTGGCTGCTTCCTATCTTTCCAGTCTCCTTACACATTACTCCCCTTCACATATCCTTGTCCAGAAAAACTGACCTTTTTGTTGACTCCCAGTCAGGGATTCTCTTCCTCTTCATATACACCTCTAAGTCAAAAATCTGCAAAACTGTCACCTTAGGCAGGAGGTTTCCTGATCATCCAGTATGCTAAAGTCTTCTCTTGGAAGGCTAACCTTTCATCCAGAATATATTTATATTATATATATAATTATTTATATGTTGTCTCTCCTACTAGAATGTAAGCTCCTTGAAGGTGGGGGTAATTTTTCTTTTTACTTTTCTTTGTTTCCTCAGTTCTTAGCACTGTGCCTGCATCAAAATAATCTATAATCCATTTTCTGGTATGTTGCAGAGGGCCTGGGATAGAGTTTCCTTTTGTGGAAAAGCAGATGGATTTGCTTCTGAGAAAGTTGTGATAATGTTAAAGTATCTTGGAGAAGCCACACAACACATAACAGATATTCATTCTGGTTGATTAACCATATGCTGAATGGGAGGCTCTTTGGTCACATAGGCATTCAAGAAGTCCTGTCAACTTGAGCCAACTCTTTTTTTTACTGTGGTCTTGGTGGATCTGTCGGACTCTGTTACCAAGGCTTCTAGTAAGATAGTAGAGCAAGGGAAAGAACCCTTGAGGTCTTCTCCCCTCTTACAGCATGTAATCCTGTGAAAGTGTCCTTGGTCATTGGCCAATACAGTTGCACTTTCCCATTTTAGGTAAAAAAAAAAAAAAACTAGGAAATTATGAATTTCAAAAGGTCAGAATGGCTATTCTAGCCCCTTGGAAATGTCAGTGTCCATGCTTGGCAGTTATTACAGCATCCTTACTATGACAAACAGAGTGAACTTTAGGACTTTTGGCTCAGAGATAGATGGGACAAGGGCTCATGAGGCAGCAGTTCTTTTGGACATGAACTTGAAAGAATCTACTCTGTAGAAACTGAGCTGAGAGAGTGAGCCACTTGTTAGTCTATCTGTTCTTGCTTTAACTTCAAAGTAAATATTCCTTTGTAAAAGATATTAAGTGGTTAAATACATTTGTACTAGTTACAGAGGGAAGAAATACAGTTGGTGGACACTAGATCCAATAGCATTAAAGAAGATGCAACCCCCTTACCCAAAGTCCTCAGAATAGCCAGGAAAATTGAGGAATGGGTATAATAGTCTTCTTAGGAAAGGAAAAGATGTTTGTCCTTCATAAACAGTGTACAAATGCTTGCTGCTTAAGTCAATCAATAGGTCAGTAACCTTATCTTTTCTGGCAAGACTCTAGATGTATTTAAAGTAATAGTTTGTAAAAGTAAAAGTACTTAGAAAAGAAAGTATTACTTAACCATGAGCCAGCATGGGTTTATCAAGGGCAAGTTATACTAATAGCAGGCTAGCCTCATTTCCTATTCTTACAGTAATTGTACAGTTATAGTTAATATACTATTATAACAGGAAAACACCTGATGCAATATTAGAACAGACATAATATATCTAAATTTCACCAAAGTATTTGACACATTTTCACATGATATTCTTATGACAAAGAAAGATATGGATCAGATTAGTAGAATTGGAATTGAGTGATCAAACCATAATAATGCCACCAGCTGACATTTATAAAGTACTTTTTAAAAAGCATATGATTGTCCATATATTTCACATTAAATCCTCAAAAAAAAAAAACCTTGTGAAGTAAGGCACTACAGCTATTATTATTATATACATTTTACAACTTAAGGAAAATGAGGCTTAGAAAGGTTAAGGACCTTGCTGAGTGCCCTATGGTTTTTTTAAGTATAAGAATAATGATTTGAGCACTATAAGTCCATTACACAATGGTCAGTATCAATCTGGAGAGAAATCTCTAATAAAATGGAACAAAAATCTTTGAAATATACATTCCAACTGTAATATTTCATTATAACGTTTTTTAAATCTACTTCAATGATTTGATATAGACAACTCTCAGCTTGGAAAAAATTCCCTCTATCATGGCAGAACAGCAACTCATCTGTAATTTATATTCCTAGAGAAATGCTCATGATTATACAATTAGTGAGATGTCACAGGCAGGACTTTGTCACCTGACTCCGATATCTATTCTCTATTATAGCCTGTTATCTATAACTTTTAATAACAATATTATATACTTATAATTGCTCAATTAAATTGAATTGCTGAATTCTCAGAGAATTGGAACCAAGAGAAAAAAGTTTTGTGATATAACAGTGCCAACATGTAATGTGATATATTTATCATCTAATTGTGATAAAAATTATTATTTACTATGTAAATGTCTTTACTATGAAAAATGTCTTCAAAGAAACACATATCACTTGTGGATTATTATCTATATTTTCACAAGGTTATTTAATTAATAGAGTTTTGTAAGTTAGATCATATGAGGTAGAAAAATAAAGAAATCAATTTTTGAAAAACAAAAGACTAAGAAAAATATTGAAAAATGGAAGAAAACATAATACAGTTAAATGCTATGATTGAAAGAAATCCAACAAGTATCTCCAAATAAAAAATTAAAAGTAAAAACTAAGGAGGAGAAAATGGCTTATCCATAAGTATTATAGGAATGAGTTGAAGAAATAAAGCAAAAGATAAAGATAAAATTAGAACTGAAATCAGATCTCAGGCAGGAAAAAAAAGTTTAGAGGAGAACAAATAACTTGGAGCAGATGGTATAAAGTCTTATCCAAATGATAACCTCTTGAAAAATAAAACTTGAAAATCAGAACTCAGTGATTCAATAAAACAACAAGAAATATTAGAACAAAACTGAAATTTAAAAAAAATAGTAGAAACATGGAAACAATGTAAAGACTGACAAATTGCTTTCTGTGGGGGGGAAGGAAGTAAGATGGGGGAAAATTGTAAAACTCAAAATAAATAAAATCTTTAATCAAAAAAATAGAAAAGGAATCTCCTAATTAAACAAGTGATCTAGAAATGATATAAAAAAGGTTCAATAATCATCAGGCTCTCTAAAAATTATGACCAAACAGAAAACCTGTTTACTTTATTTCAAGAAATCATTTTTTAAAAAACCCTGACACAATTTCTTAAAACGAGAGGAGAAAATAAAAACAGAATCCCTTAATAATCTCCTAAATGTAATTCCCAATTGAAAATACTCAGGAATGTAATAGTCAAAGTCCATGACTTTCAAGTCAACAAAAAAAATTAAAGCTAAGAACTAAAAATGGAAGGCTTTGATTGCCAGGGCTAACTACAATCAAAATTATACAGACCCATTTTGCAACTACTATAAAGAGAGTAAGATCTTATAATATTCTAAAAGGCAAAAAAAAAAATTAACCTGTAAATGAGTATAAAATTACACTAATGGACAAAGGTTTAAAGTATTGCTAACAGAAAGAACAGCATTGAGCAGGAAATTTGAAATGTAGAAAGGTAAATTCATTTGAATAAACAGGAATAGCTAAATAATGATAAAATGCTTAAATTCTAATGGGAGAAGAGATCCAAAAGTTTCCCCTTCAGAATTTCATTGTGTTATCTCAGTAGTAAGGGTAATATACAACAAAGGGACTACATATGTGGTTTTGTTATATTTGTTTTGGGGTTTGAGAAAAGCAAGAAAAAAATATATGCTGAAAAATAATAAAGGGGAGAAATGTGTTAAAATTTTCATAATTAAGCTTTGCAAGAAGGTTTATTATAAACATGTAAGAATGAGTGGAAGGATGGGATATCATGAACTCAACTCTGAATTGGGCAGAGGAGGATTGAAGCAATAATAAAAAGACATGCTTAAAATATGAAAGTAGGAAAGCTCACTTTATAGTTAGTTGGTGAGGGGATCAATCAACAAATCACAGAAATAACAATTTTCATCCAAGAAAATGACAACAATGAGACCACATATCAAAATTTATGGGATGCAGCCAAAGCAATTTTAGAGGAAATTTTATAGCTCTATATGAGAGATTATATGAATATGAATTACATGAATAAAATAAAGAAGAGCTCAATTGGGGATGCAACTAAAAAAAGCTAAGAAAAAAATCAGATTCTCCAATTAAATACCAAAGGAGAAATTAATAAAATTGAAAGTTGAATTGGAACAAATTGAATAAATTTATTGAACAAGTAAATAACAAAGTTTTATGGAAAAAATAGACCTTTAGTTACTCTAATTTAAAGAAAACTAAATACCAATATCAAAAACAAAAAGGATAAACTCACCACCAATGAAGAGCAAACTTAATAATTCTGAGGTATTTTGCCCAACTAATATGTCTATAAATTGAATCCAAGTGAAATGGATTAATATATTTATAAAAATCTAAGCTATCCAGATTTCAGGAAAAAAAGGAATTGAAGAAATCATCAAGTCTCCAGGGTTAGATGAATTTACAAGTGAAATTCTATCAAACATTTAAGAAACAATACCATTTAAAAATATGTTATGCCAAATTACTTTTATGTTATGAATTGTGGTGTTAATGCTTAAACAAGAAGAGTCAAAACAAAGAAAATGAGAGACCAATATCTTATTGAATATTGATGCAAAATTTTACATAAAATTTAAGCAAAGAGATAACAAGTTCTTTATTACTAGGATAATACTTGATGATCAAGTAGGATTTGTACCAGGGAGGCAGGGATGGTTCAATTTTACAAAAACAACATAGTTGACCATATCAATTATAAAACTAATAGAAATCATAAGCTGATTTCAATAGATGCTGAAAAAGTCTAATGAAATACAAAACCCATTCCTATTCAAAACAGAGATCATAGTAATAGTTTTTCTTAAAATAAGTCATCTATCTAAAACCATCAGCAAGCATTATATGAAATGGGTGTAAACTAGGAGCACTTTTGTCCATTATCATCACCCTTATTCAATATCTTTTAGAAATATTAGCTTTAGCAATAACAGAAAAAGAAATTGAAGGAAATAGAATTGACATGAGAAAAGAAAACTTTAGCTCTTTGCAGGCAAAATAATGGTAATGAAAGCTTTAGAAAATCAATCAAAAAATTACTTGAAACAACAACTTTAGCAAAGTAGCAGGGTATAAAATAAACCCACACAAATCATCAAAAAAACCCAAAAGCAAAAAATAGTAGAGAATTCAGTTAAAGTAATTGTAGACAACATAAAATATTGAGAATCTACCTCACAAGACAAAACCAGGAATTATAATGACAAATTACAAAATACTTTGCACATAGTCAGATCTAAACAATTGAAAACTGTCAATTGTTCATGCTTAGGCCAAGCTAATAAAAAAAAATAACAATTTTGTCCAAATTAAATTGCTTATTCAGGGCCATATCAATTCAAACCACCAAAAATTTATTTTATTGAGCTAGAAAAAATAGTGACAAAATTCATCTGAAGCATCAAAAGTTCAAGAATTTCAAGGAAGTATCCTAACTATATCAGATGTAATATTATACTATACTATTATACTATAAAGCAGAAGTCAACAAAACTGTCTCATACTGGTTAAGAAATAAAATAATGGACCCGTGGATTAGAGTGGATACCAAAGAAACATTAGTATATGAGTATAGTAATCTATTGTTTGTTAAAGCCAAAGACATTAGGTTCTAGGATAAGAACTCACTATTTGACAAAAACTTCTGGGAAAACTGGAAAATAGGGTGGCAAGAACTAGACCCATATCTCACACCCCATACCCAAAATGGGTACAAGATGTAGACATAAAGGGTGATACCATAGACCATTTAAGAAGAAAAACTCTTTGTCAGATCTATGGAGAAGGGAGAAGTTTGTGACCAAACAAGAAATAGCTTTATAAATTGCAAAATGAATGATTTTGACTAAATTAAAAATTTTTTGGCACAAATAAAAGCAATGCTGCCAAGATTAGAAAGAATGCAAAATACAGAGAAAATATTTTTAGAGCTAGTGTTTTTGATAAAGGATTCGCTTCTAAGATGATAGAGAACTGACTCAAATGTATAAGATTACAAGTCCTTCCCCATCTGATAATGAAAGATATGAATAGGTAGTCTTCAGATGAAGAAATTAAAGTTATGTATAATTATTTGAAAAAATTCCAAATTATTGATTAGAGAAATGTAAATTAAAATGATATACCACCACACACCTATCAGATTGGCAAAGATGACCAAAAAAGGAAAATGATCAGTGTTAGAGAAGATATGGGAAAATGTAACATTAATGCACTACTTGGTGGAGTTGTGAACTGATCCAGGCATTCTAAAGAGCAAATAGGAACTATGCCCAAAGGGCAATAAAATTGTCCATACCCTTTGATCCAACAATACCAACACTACATCTACATCCCAAAGAAAGCATTTTTAAAAAACAGAAAAGTATATGTTCAAAACTGTTTTTTGAAATCAAAAAGATTTTTTGGCAGAGGCAAAGAATTTGAAATTGAGGGAGGATTCCCATAAACTGGGGAATGACTGGACAAGGTAGGGTATATATTCCTCTTTCACACCATAACTAATATGGAAATATGTCAAACACAATTTTACATGTGCGACTTTTACCATATTCTTCACTGCCATGAGAGTAGGAGAGAAAGTAGGTGGTAGAAAAATTTGGAATTCATAAATTTAGAAATGAATGAATGAATGTTGAAAGCTACCTTTGCATAATTGGAAAAATAAAATTTCAATTAAAAGTAATGGATAAAATAAATCTGATAAAAAAAGAGGAAAACCAAATTGTACATTTCACAACTGGAAAATGAGAAATTTCAAAAAATGAAGAAAACTTTAAATAGAAAATATTTTTGCTGCATTATAGATATCAACAAATTTGATAATTGGAATGGATAATTAGTAGTAATAATCTAAATATAGTCATCTCCTATCAACTATTAATACATGTTTAAAAAGAAAAAAATATATTTTTTTCTTTAAATGATACAATGGAGAGTACTGGATTTGGAGTCAGAGAACCTGGGTTTGAATCATACCTTTGCCATTTACTATCTCTGTGATGTTGGTTAAGTGGGATTTCTTCAGTTTTGGTTGTTTTTTTTAATCTGTAAAATGAAGGTTTTTAAGATAGAGGACCTTTAAGATCTCATTTGGCTCTAACATATGATTCCATGGTATTTTCCCATAATATCATTCAAAAAACTGTGCATGTATTAGGTTACTAACAAGAATCTGCCAATTCACTGAATGACTAAAAAAATTACATTCTAGAGGAAGGTATCTACTAAATTAGAGCTGGCTAGAGCATTGTGGGGATTGTTGGGAAGAAAATAAAAAAAATAGTAATGCATTTGTGATTAATTTATGATACTTATTTCTAGTCTCTATTTTTCAATTACCTACCAATTAAATGTTTAAGAAATGTAATTGAAAAATTACTAAAAATATAAATTGCTTTTGAAGTAAAGGAAATGACTTCTTAGCTACCTGGAATTTCTGGACCTGTAAATCACTAAATGATGCATGAAATGATTTTAATAAGTAGACTTCAATTTTGTCAGATTTTTCTTGTTTTCATAATTTTAAGTAGAATAGCCTAAATGCATAGTTATCAATATAACCTATATGTATTATATATATATATGATGATGTCCGTCCTTCATAATTGAAGAGGACCATGTCTTTATATCCATGATGGCATGGCTTGCATAATTGTTTTTATTATGGTGAGGGGAAAGTTGTGTCAAGACATCATTCTCACTTGCCTTTGCCAGAACCATTTCGTCCTGTGGTCTGATTTGATTGGAGACAAGACTTTTGGTGCTTCTCTGGAACTGCAGGAGTCCTTGGCCCTTGAGTATGATTTTTCTCCTCCCATATCAGCAAGGTGCTTGGCATTCCAGCAGCACTGATCAAAAGTGCCAGTATGTGTTCTCTGGTGGCAAAATGGCAACTCATGGGATTAGAGACACTACCATGATGTTTCAGCAATATTGAGCCAGGACAAAAATTCAGCCAATCTCTCAATGGACAGACGATCAGTTTGACCATTTCCTTTTAGACTTTCCTAGAGTTTCAAGCAGCAATACAATGTCTGCTTGCCATTCATAGATCTATGCTTCTCTGCTCTGTTAGTACACTCCCTAGAGCTCGAACTCAACAAGATGAGGTGTCTGGGGATTAACCCATTCCAGTGTTTCCCTGTCCTTCACAAAACTAAAGAGCCCTCTCTCCAAGACTCCAGCTTCTCCAGGATGCTTCGTAGTGCCTGTCTCTGTCACTCTGTATATATAAAGAGGCATTCATATTCATATATATGCATACACTGTAAAATCAAAAGGAAAACCTCACCAATACAATTAATTAAACTGATACATATATAATTTTAAGGTTGGCACATCTCAAATTTACTTGTGAGTTGTTTGGTTTTTTTTACTATGTATGGTCTTATTTTAAGAATAAATATACTCCAGGACTAAAAATGAGGCAAAAATACAGATTTTACAAAACAAATCATGTTTTATTAATGATGTCATGACTCCCTTCAGAGTTGTTTTTAACTCTACAAAATGAAGGACAGCGTGTTGCAGAAAGGTCTGTGCCCTTTCATGCTGTATAAGCAAGAAAAGGCCTCAAAAATGTCACACATTTGGACTCTACACCTGATTGAATTATTCAACAAAGGTAATGCTTCTAACCCATTGAAAAGAATTATAAAAAGTTAGACAAAAGTTCCTCTGGGAAGGAAGCAATTTCACTAAGGCCAATTTTATCAATTACATATTCTACATTAATGTGTCCTGATTTTAAACATAGGCAAAAATCCCTGGGAAATATTTTACTAGCCTATCATTTTTTTTTTACTCTGATACTCAGCATATTACTATAGGTAGGTTGTGGTCACTGCTCTTTAGAAGGAGCTTTACAATTTCAATGTAAAAATTTCTAAATCTTAAAATCATTGGAATGTAATGTTTTTTCTTAATCTCTTATGACCATATAGTCATACTTTGAGTCACACTAACTGCTGAGCTAGCCTGGATAGACTGGATAACCTGGATAGCCTGGATAGCCATGTATTAGAAAGATAGATTTTGAGGGCCTGGACTAGACTACCTGTGTCTAGATATGTTGGTAGGGATGAGATGGGTGCATGTTAAGGTCCCCCAGGACTAGAGAGTCTTTTGAATATAGTACGGCAGAATGAACCAAAACATTCAAGATGAGGATATGTTTATTGTTATCTGACAGAAGTGAGGCTTCTTGAGCTAACCGTATGAATCTTAGAATGTCATTTTGAAAGGACATTCATTCCTCTAGTGGTACATATGAGGAAAACTACAACCTGAATGGAAGAATTAAAATTGGTAAAAGATGAACATTTTTCTTTGTCCCCAGTTTTTAGTGCTTTTGTATGTCCTTGTAACCCCAATTAAGTGTTTTTGCATGACTATGGATTTTTTTTCATAAATTTGATTCCTCAGCACCTGACATATGTCCTTCTTCATGGGTATTTAAAAAATACTTCTTGAATTCAATCAATTATTGAGAACAGAAAGTATGAGTGAGAAGCAGTGAAAAATTATGATTCTGTATAATATTTATAAATGATAGGTGGCTTTAGAGTCAGTTGTGAAATATTGGAAATTAATCTGTAGAACCTTGATCTCTTCGAGGAACATAATTTGAGGATGAAAAACAGAGGGTTGCATCTATATATGCCATTCAGTAATCTGAGAGGGACATGTTTGACTATTTGAGAAGAAATAAGGGAACTGTGTGATGTGAAAAAACAAATAATTTGACCAGTATAGGGAGTTTGGAAAGTTTATCTCCAATACAGATTTTAAGGTGGCAAAAGGAAATATTGATTTGGTGAATATATATAGGAAGCAACAGGGGGAAAAAATTTTTTAGGACAGATCTTAAAATTATGTTTATGGAATTATAGCTATATTTAAGATCTAGAATCTAACCATAGTGGGTTTTATTTTCATTTCATATTATCATTATAATCCTTTCTAATATTGAGCTATAGATTTCTACAATGTTAGAGATCAAAAATAAATGCTGGTCACACTATCTGCACGTTTCCAACTCTTTCACACTCAATGACATTCGTGGAGAAGTTTCTTTAATCTTATCTATGTGGGCAGCTAGGTGGCACAGTGAATAGAACACTGGCCCTGGAGTCAGGAGGACCCAAGTTCAAATTCTACCTGTTATTTAATAATTACCTTGTTGTGTGACCTTGGGCAAGTCACTTTAAAAAATCAAAATATTAAATATTAACAAAAAATATTCAGGAAGAACAAAGAGATTGAAATTGAAGCAACTTGCCTCAGCAACTGCAGCACTCTTCCTACCCCCAAAAAGGACTGCTTGTCTTAAGGCTCAATTGTATCTCAATTTCTTTTATTCTAGATTAACTTGGTGTCTTTTCTCAACATGGTTGTTGGAAGAAAGGTCTGTGTCCTTTCTTGCTGTATAAGCAAGACCTCAAAAATGTTACAAATTTTTACTGGACACATGACTGAATTATTCAACAGAGGTGATGCAGCTAACCCATTGAACATGGGTTAAAATATGACTCAATCAAATCTCTCTTCAGTAGGGATCTGTGTCTCCTATTCTCAAGATGTTAATAGCCATTATAAAAATCTCTTATTCTTCTCCAGAATCTTGACAACAATTTCCTTTAGACACACACACACACACACACCCATGCCAATACAATAATAAAGAACATGGTTTTAGAAGGATTTCTTTACAACAAGTAGCCAAATAAAAAGCAACTAGACTTTTGACAAACTAGGACTTATAAATTGATCTCTCTTCCCCTAAAGATGGAGCAAGAGGCTAAGAGGAGGCAAACAAGAGTGTAGAATTTAACAGGTTCTACTAAGGCACCTCAGCTGGGATCTGTGTGGCTAAGGCTTAACTGGGTTAACATAGACCTGTTGTCAGAGACAAAGGCAGGGTAAGCAGGAGAACTAGTTTCTCCCTCTTGGGTTTCCCTGTCCCCTCCCTATGTGGTAGTAACACTCATTCCAAGCTATCTTCCAAGCTTGCACTCAGTCATCAGTCTTGGAGTCTTTTTGTCTTTTTTTTTTACCCTTGTAGTAAGGCAGTTGAAGATACCTGAGTGGAGAGGTGATGGTGACTAGGTGGAGAGAAGCCTTTGCCACTCCATACCTTGAGAGTTGCCTCCTATCCTTTTTAAACCTGAGAGTTGCACCATAGCAGACCTGTCAGAGCCAATTCTTTTAACGGGTTTGTCCATTTCTTGCCTCTTGCAAGGATTTAGCCTGTTCCCCAATAACTTAAGATATGAGAAAAAACTGCCTTTCAGACAGAGTTCCCCAGGGGTTCAATTAGATATCACCAGCTGACATCAGTCTTCAGTGTTCCACTATATACTCATCAAAAGGTCTTTCCCTATAAAAATTACCAAGGTACAATTCATCTGGTTACCTACCTCAGTTCAGTAATGAAGGTCCAGCTGCTGATACTATCCCATGCCCATCTTGAGATTCTACTCAAAATCAAAAGACACTTGGAGGATATGCTCATTTGTGTTTCACAGGGACCTTCTACCTTTAATCTGCAGAGGCAACTGCTCTCATTCTGGGGTATGTAGTCAGAGCAAATTTGTCCCAATTATGATCCTGACTCATCTAATGAGTGTACTGACCTTCTTCCCTACGTCATTTTAGTCAGCGACTAAAATGGGTATTGTAAAATCTAGTCCAATACATATAGTTTGAGTATATATTATTCCTTTACTGAGCACCACAGAAGTTAAACTGAATGAATATACATTATGTACATACAGTTTCTCCCAGACCCATGTTGCTCACAAGTTTGTATGGGCAAATTCAAAATTGAGTTCCCAAACATAATCCATATCTCAACAACTGTTTATATGAGAAGCTTCAAGAATCTGAAATACTGGATTTAGAAAAGGTCTACAAAGCCTCTAGTTCATAGCCTAAATGTCCCCCACTGCCTTTATCATCCATGATGTTTAAAGAAGTCTCACTTCCAATAACTTGAGAAATTGGGAACTGGCTCCCGATGCCTTGGCTTTTTTGCTCATCCTACACTGCAGCAAACTTAAGTTTTCTCAGTCAGGTGCTAAAGTTATTTCTTCAAAATGCAGATCTGACTGTGTTACTCTTTTATTCAATGAACTCCTTTGTCTTTTATTATTTGTGACATCAAATATAAATGTCCTCTATTTAGCATTTAGGTTTATTCCTGCTCAGCCATCCTTCTTGCACTTATTCCTCTCCATAAACTCTTTAACTCAGCTGAAACAATCCATCTCTAATCTTAGATGCGTTTTGTATTCATTGTTCCCCATGCTGGAAAACACTTTTTTTTTAAAAGAAACATTTTTTCAGCCATATACATGTGTATATTTTTAAGTTACAAATTTCCTTCTACCCTCCCTTCCCATCCCCCTCCCCTTAGTGGTGAATAATCAGGTTAGCATTATATTTTAATAAACATGTTTATAAATTAGTAATTTTTGGTATGAGGAATTAGAATTAAGGAAAAGAGATACAAAAGTGATAATTTTTTATAAAATGTTCGGCAGATTCAGAAGGGGTGTTTTGTTGTGTGTGTTTTTTCTTCCTCTAGATGGGGATAACTTAGTCCATAGCCAGTCAAATATATTTGCCCTAGCTCTTTGAACTGCTGAGAGCAGCTGTTTTCATCAAGGTTGTTCATCTCACGTTATTGATAGTTCTCTTGGTTCCACTCCCTTCACTCAGCATCAGATCCTATAAATCATTCCATGCTTCTCTAGAGTCTGACCACTTATAATTTCTTATAGAACAATGGCATTCCATAGTATTCATGTACCACAACTTGTTAAAACACTCCCTTATGTAGACCTCTTAGTCTCCCTCCTACAAAAGGATTTCCCAGTCCCTTAGCTACCTTCCCCTCTGAAATTACCTCCCATCTACTCTTTATACATTTGTATAAAACTAGTTATTTAAACATTGATCCTCTTTAGAATGTAAGCTCCTTAGTGGCAGGAGCTAAGTTGCCTCTCTTTGTATCTTCTCCACTCAGCTCAGGACTTACCCCACAGGAATCATTATTTGTGGAATGACTGAGAGCTTTCTGGGATGGGAGTGACAAATGCATTCTATCACATTATCTCTTGTCTCACTGTAACTCAGTCAATTTTTTAGAATAGTAGATAGTGAGCTGTTAGTCTTCTTCATCCCAGTCAACAAGCAACTAACCAAACTATCACTCTTGGTGATTTGTTCATGAAGAGTGGAGGGATAAGTCCTGTGTGATCCTGACTGTAGTTTCACGATATTTGAATTGTTTTGTTCTGGCTGCTTATAGTATTTTCTCTTTGACTTGGGAGTTCTGGAACTTAGTCATAATATTCCTGGGGGTTATTTTTTTGGATATCTTTCAGGAGGAGATCAGTGGATTCTCCCAATTTCTATTTTGCCCTCTGCTTCTTGGATATCAGGGCAATTGTCCTGTAGAAATTCTTTAAAAATGAAGTCAAGGCTCTTTTCCTGATCATGACTTTGAGGTAGCCCAATAATTTTGAAATTATCTCTCCTGAAGCTGTTTCCAGATCCATTGTTTTTTCAATGAGATATTTCACATTTTCTTCTAGTTTTTCATTCTTTTGGAATTGTGCTATTGTTCCTTGATTCCTCACAAAGTCATTAGCTTTCTTTAGCTCAATTCTACATTTGAAGGATTTGTTTTCTTCAGAGAGCTTTCTTATCTCCTTTTCCATCTGACCAATTCTGCTTTTTAAGGTATTTTTCTCATCATTAATTTTGTGAACTGTTTTTTCCATCTGACCTATTTTTGCAGGAGTTGGGGGGGGTCATTATTTTTACATTTCCAAGACTATTTTACTAATGTGTAAATAAATAAAGAATGTAAATTTTAAAAAAAGACTGGAGGGGAAGGGAACAGTCAAAGGCAAGGTCAAGGCATGGAGAAAAATTGCTCATGATGCCATGACCATTTTGTCTATTTTGGTCTCCATTTCCTTTCAAAGACTGTGTGCTGGCCATGCCCATTTCATTTTTTTCCCTTTGGGTCTCCTTTGATCCTCTATTGATATAGGAAGCTCAGCCAACTCTGCCTTATTCCCTACCCTGTTAGTCCCAGCAAGAATAGGAGTGTTGAAGTCAGAGTGCTATAGTTATCTGAATAAGAATGACTAGTCATCAATATTTATCATTAATATGCAGCCTTGCTCATCTTCTTCAACTATGTTCTGACTCTGTGAACTGAGGAGCTCTTAGATTCAGTCATTAGTGATCATTATCTGCAAATGAAAATGTACCAAAAATAACTTTTTGATAGTTTCTAGTGGCTGATTTGAGGGAGAAAATGGGAATATTAATGTGGAAAAAGTATGAGTAAAAGAGCAGCATAGTTTCATGAAAAGTATTATCAGATAAAAATCAAGACTGGCTGAAAAGAAATAATTGTCTGATGCTTCATATTTGAAAAGGCTTGATCATGTTGCATCTTCTAGCTGGATCCAAAACAAAGGGAAAATATACGCTTCCTCTCTTAACAGAGCATCAAGTCCATCGGTTAAGAACAGAGCTCCAGGGGGCAGTTAGGTGGCATAGTGAATAGAGCACTGGCCTTTGGAGTCAGGAGGACCTGGTTTCAAATCTGACCTCAGACACTTAATAATTACCTAGCCATGTGGACTTGGGCAAACCACTTAACCCCATTGGCTTGAAAAAAATTTAAAAATTAAAAAAGAACAGAGCTCCAGGAATTACTAAATCATCAAACCCAAAACAAAAGTGATGATACCAGTCTTAGGCTTATTTAAGCAGTCACAATTCAGCTACCAATATATATTTAAACTGCCAGATTAGCACTTCATCTCATTCGCTGGTTCATATACAAACCTTTATGTCTAGATCTTCTTCTTGGTCATGTGTTACAATAATAATGGCAATCTGAGATTTACAAAGTGCTTTAAATATTTTCTCATTGGTTGTGAATTTCTGGGCCACCCTTTTGAGATTCCACTAGGACTGACTTTTGAGATGAGACCAAACTATGTTTTGTTTTATTTTCTATTTTTCCATCAGTTATCATTCATTTGCGGTACAAGGCTAGATAGCACTTCTGCTAACCTGTGTAAAAGAGACAGACTCCCAGATTGATGTGTCACCCACCCAATATTTTATAATCCAAAAGCATTTTTCTAACTCATATTTGCAAGTGCTATGATAAATCCTTCATATACAGGATATGGGACACACCTGCAGCTGAACCGAGAAGCTTTCGGAGCCCTCCCTGCTGTCTTTCCATCTTAATTTTGTCAGTCTGTTCTGTCAAAATAAAAATTAATTTAAAATCTAGGAGCAAAACTGAGGAGAAAAAGACAAGGGTTTCATACCTTTATTGTCTACTGTAGGGTATGGTTTGATCTAAAGAACCCAAAAAAGGCAAAGTGTAGGGTAGGGATTGGATTTAGAGTCTGAACAGTAAGCCTATCTTTGTTCCTATTTTAGGGAGTCACTAATCTTTTCTGGTTCTTGGTCACTTTCTTTGCAGAGTTAACCATGGGGTCAAAAATTAAAGGATGCCCCTAGAAATTTTACAGACCTGGTGCCCCAAGAGAAGTTTTTATCTGCTTTCTCTCTACAAAGGTTTCCCTCCTCAGATTTGTCAGTCACCCAAACCAGGGCAGTATACTGAGATTTTCCTTCTTTCTTATACTCTACAATACAACCAGATTTTTATTTAGTTTCTCACACACAACACTATTTCCAGTCATTGTGCTTTTGGATGGGATAACATCCATGCCTGAGAGATATTGCTTCCTTACTGCTGACTCCTTGAATCCTGTGTTTCTTTCATAATTGATTATTAGCATCAACTGCCACGGGAATCCTTTCCTGATTTCTCCAGCTGCTATTTCCTTCCTCACTTGCCCAAATTGCTTTATATTCATTTTATATTTATGTAATCCTAGGCTTTTCCTTTTCCATGTGATACGTGAGACACTGAAAATAGTCATATTTAAGCAGATGATCATTTTGCATTTTAGCATGAGATAATTCCATGAATTTAAGGAGGAAGTCAATCCAGGAGAACCTCCATCTTGACTAAGATGAAAAAGCAATGAGAAATAATTCTAGGAACCTCTGGAGCTGCTTGCTAAAATTTGGTGACTGAAGAGATGGCAGAGAAGAGAGACCATAAGAGACCTCATCAACTGAAGGGAACGTATAGCAGTTAGTGAGGCAGCTATGTCTCCTCCACAGCCCTTTGTCCACCTTAACTCTGGATGGGAACAGAGATCTTCACTTACTTGGTTCCTACTTCATGCTTTCCCTCTTGTTCTACCTTAACTGCTAGACAAAGTTAGTTTTGTTTTCCTCTTAGATTTCATTTTAGTATTTTTAATTATTTTAAAACACAATATTCACCAAACTGAGCTATTTGTATTGATTACTAAATAGAGGAAGCAAGAGAAAAGAGAAAACTAAATTCCAAAAATGAAAAAGAGACAACCCACCCCCCAGTAGCAGGAATTAGGTTGAGGTAGGAAGAGCAAGTGTGATAGAGAGTGTAAAGTTTAATAACAATCTTTAAAGATTTGCAAACCTTCAAATTATTCCCTTTCCTTCTGTATAAAACCAAGCTGAAATTTGGAAAAAGAAAATTCAAGCAGGGTTGTAGAGCAGAGCAGAAAGGCAGACCTTTAGCCTCGGGGAACAGTGGTATAGAATGGTCTTTGTCCAAAAACCTCCTAGTGGCCTGACCTGGGGGTTGAAGAGCAATTTTATATAACTCCTATTATTTTGAGTTAGAGGAATTTTATAGTACAAGTGCCAGTTTTAGCTAAGGCACACTTGGCTGGTTGTCACCATGCTTAGAGCTAGAGGTAACTCCACCTAAGAGTTAGATATATACTTTGTGCATGCTTATGCAAGGACATGACAGTTGTCTGTTCACCTGTGTGAGATACATCTGCTTATGAAAAAAAAAGTTGTTGAGTCATCTACCTGTATGGTTCATTTATCTGGGTCAATGTTCTGCTTCTGAGGTATGAGAAAGACACTGAATTCTGACTCAAGAATCCTGTTAAGAGCCAATGGTTGTTCAATTACGTATGACAAGTTGTAGATGACTGGAGCAAATAAAGAGCAAAAGATGCCTCAGTGATTTGTCTATAATCAATCAGATAACTTTGGGTTTATCTGGGGGGGGGGGGGTGAAAAGATACCAGAAATATTCTACAATTATGGGACAAATGATTATAGACATACAATGAGAATTGAGAATTTAGTTTATGATCTGTAATCAAAGTATGATCACTCAGAGAGAGGACTCAGCTGTTGCTAAATTATGAGAGACAGAAAGAGAAGAGGAAAGAGAAGGAAGGAGGAAAACAAGATCGTCTCCATCAAAATTGTGTAAGAGAAACTGTAACTTCTTTTTAAAACAGATGATTGTCCAATGATGCTAGAGATTTCTATAGCTACCTGCTACTGAGAACAAACATGAGTAGAGAATAGACTGCCTTTTATTATGATTTGCTGCTGAGAACAGAAAAGAATACAGAAGATATTTATCTGCTCTGCCACTTGTTGCTGCTGAGGTATAGAAGAAAGATAATGCTGCCTAAGAACAGAGTTGAAGATGCTTTGACCAACTTTATAATGAAGATCCTTAAGTTTTTACTAAGAATGTGGCCTTATTTACCCTGAAAGTATAATTTAAACCTGAAGCTGGAAGAGATACATACTGTGTTTGCTTCTGAGTAGTACATCCAAATGAGCAAAGGAATGATTAGGAAGTATAGAACTGGAGAAGTCGCAAGTAGATTTGACAGTATGTCCGATGAAGTATTAGTCAAACACCACATTGACCAACTCAGCTTGGTAGTGGAAGAATCCATTTAACAAAGACATTATGCTCAAGGAACTATTATGGACAATTTTTGAGATGGAGAACACTGAAGTATAGAGTACTTAAGTTTTGATTTGTTTGGGGGACTTCAGGTGTATGCTCACTTTCCCCAAAGATAACTGTGTGAATTGATAGGAAAGCATAATTGAACTTTATGGATAGAATAGGTAAATATGATGTGTTTGCCTTTCATTTTCATGTTTGGTTAAAATTAACTTAGTCATTTGCTAGTGAGACTAACACTAGCAGATCTTATGGGCCAATATTTTGACGTAATTACCCTTATCATTAACCACTAGCTCCTTGAAAGTTAGAGTAGTTTCTACATGGCCACTCTGATGAACATCACAATCCTAATAAAGCAAGTTTGTGGGGTATGAGAAAGTCAAGCACACCTAGATAAGTAGAAAGAAACCAGGGACAATAGGGATCAATGTCACCAAACCTAGGGTATACTTTTATATGTAATTGTCTTGATCAATAAACCGTAAACTCCTCAAAGTCAGGAACTATTTCATTTTTATTTTTATAACCCTAACAATCAATATGGTGCCTGGCAAATGGGTAGGTGAGTAGATAAAAGGTGTGTGTGTGTCTGTGTGTGTGTGTGTGTGTGTGTGTGTGTGTGTGTGTGTTGTGTAAGAGAGGCAAAACTTTTATTAAGCAGGCATTGTGCAGAGTACTGTGGATATAAAAACAAGAAAAGACAATCCCTCAAGGCATTAACATTCCAAAAGAGAAAAATAAAAAATAAAGATCTACAAAGTGGAAGAGCAAAGAAGGTATTAACAGAAGGCCTGGTAGCAAGTGTGGAAGTGAAGCAGAACAGAGAATGAACATGGTCAAACTTTATAAGGTGGAGGCTCCAGAAAGAGACTCGTCAATAAATGAAGTTGATCTTAGGGTAGCATTGCATATAATAGTATACTTAAAGCTCATGTGACCCTTTGCTGTGAATTCTATGCACTCCCAAAGATGTGTGAAATCCTCAAACTCCCCTTTATTTCTCCTTGCACTTAGTTCATAGCGTATGTTCCTGCAATTTGTGGAGCACACCTTATTCCCCACTGTGTTCTCCTGGGAGGTTGGGATAAGCCTCTCTATTGATCAACAATATGAAGGCCCCACCTTTATGTGATAGATGGCTTCTGTCACCTTGAAAAATATTTTTTACAATTAACCTGAAAATCAGGCATGGAGATCCAACATCAGCCTTTTACCCTTGATAGGACTTGATCCCCACTCATAGTAAAGTCTAAAAAGTCTCTGGGGTACTCTTCCAATCAGAAGTGAGTACCCCTGATCCCAGTGGCATGTATGTGCTCATGTAGTATATCAGGAAAATTTCTGCTTTCCCTAAAGTCAAAACTTCAAGCTTTCCCAGGTCTTTGCTGTATTTTCCTACAAACCAGCACTGTTTGCCTCTGAACCTCAATGCTCCCACCATTGACTGCTGGCAGTGGTGTGTGTCATTGCACCATCAATAAATCTACCCTTAAATAATATAGAATCCCACATATTCTACTACCCAATTAACACTAGGGCTGTGGTCCTCAGCTCTGTGCCCCAGTGTGAGGGAACTTCTCTTCCTTTATAACATGAATTGCTGACCAGACTGGGACTAAGCTTAGGAACCCCCACACTAGGAACTCTCAAACTTGTAGAGGTGTTTCCCCTAATAAGATATGCATAACTGGTAAAGAACTGGATATTGTCACCATGGAGCCAGACAACTCCTCTATATTCATCCATTTCACTTAGATTATCAAATTTATTGGCATACAGTAGAACAAAGTAATTCTGAATCATTACTTTAATTTCCTCCTCAATGGTGGTGAGTACACCATTTTCATTTTTTTTATCAAATTAACCAGAGGTTTATCAATTTCATTGTTTTACTTTTCATAAAACCAACTCTTAGTTTTATTAGTTCAATAGTTTTCTTGCTTTTGATTTTATTAAATTCTTTAATTTTTGGAATTTCTAATTTGGTATTTCATTGGGAGGTTTTAATTTGCCCTTTCTCTAATTATTTTAGTTTCATGTTTAGTTCATTATTGATCTCCTCTTCTTAAATTTATTCATGTAAACATTTAAATATATACTATATTACCTTGACAACTGCCTTGGCTGTATCCCATAAGTTTTGTTATTTGTCTCAATAATTGTCATTATCTAGGATGAAATCATTATTTCTATAATGTGTTGTTTGATTCACTCATTCTTTAAAATAAGGTTATTTATTTTCCAATTAGTTTTAGGTCTATCTATCCCTGGCCCATTATTGCATGTGATTTTTATTGCACCATCTTTCTCTAAAGATCCATCATGTCTAGGTTTTCTAACATTCTACTTACCTCCTTAACTTCCTTCTTGTTTATTTCATGGTTAGATTTATCAAAATCTGAGAGCTGGAGGTTGAGGTCTCCCACCAGTAGAGTTTTGCTGTCTATGTCTTCCTGTAACTCAATGTCTCTGAGAATTTGGATGCTATACCACTTGGTGCAAACATATTTAGTACTGAAATTGCTTCATTGTCTATGGTACCTTTAGGAAAATATAGTTTCCTTATCTCTTTTAATGAGATCTATTTTTGCAGCTGCTTTGTATGAGATAGGTATTGCTACCCCTGCTTTTTTCACTTCAGCTGAAGCAAAAATACATTTTTCTCCAACCTTTAAGCTTTACTCTGTATGTATCTCTCTACTTCAAATAAGTTTCTTGTAAGCAGCATATTATAGGATTCTGATTTTTAATGTACTCTGCTATTCACTTATGTTTTAAGGGAGAGTTCATCCCATTCACATTCAAAGTTATAATTACTAACTCTTTATTGCCCTCCATGCATCTTCCTTCTGTTTATATTTTTCCCTTTTTTTCATTTTATCCATATTCCCCAGTATTTTGTTTCTGACTGCCACCACCTTCAGTGTGCTTGCCCACTTGTATCCAACCCCCTCCCCTTTCTTTCCCCTTTCCCTCTACCACTTTTTCCTTCTGTTAGTTCTTCTTTTCCTCCCCCTCCCCCTTTCCCCTTTTAATGTTTGAAAGGTAAGTAAGTTTCTTAAAACAAGGTGTGTATGTTAACTTTAAGTCAAATCTGATGAGTGTAATATTCAGGCAGTTCTCACCTCCTCTTTTCTTCCTCTATTACAATAGGTCCTTTTCACCTCTTTATGTAATGTGATTTACCCCATTCAGTCTCCTCCATTCTCCCATCTCTTTACTGTCCCTCCTTTTTAATTGCCTTTAAATCATTCTACCAGAGTCAGGGGTAAGTCATGAGTGTCCATTACTTCTGGCTAAGTATATTCTCTCCAATAGAGTCACAGTTCTCTAGAGTTATGAGAATCTTTCTCCCAGGTGGGTATATAGCCAATTGCATCTTATTGGATAGCAGTATTTTTTCCTTTACCCTTTTTTTAACCTTACCATGTGTCTCTTGAGTCTCCTATTTGAAGTCCAAATTTTCTATTTAGCTCTGGTCTTTTCATCAGGAAATAAATGTGCATCTTTTCCCCTGGAAGAAAAGGGTCAGTTTTGCCAGATACTGAATTCTTGGCTGCATTCCAAGCTCCCTAACTCTTCGGAATATCACATTCCAGGTCCTTTGATGCATCCAGGTCTTGTATAATCCTTACTGTGGCAACTTGGTATCTAAATTGTTTCTTTCTGGCTACTTGTAGGATTTTCTCTTTTATCTGATAGTTCTAGAATTTGGCCACAATATTCCTTGGTGTTTTAATTTCAGGATTATTTTCCAGAAGGGATCAATGTGCTCTTTCAGTAATTATTTTGCCCTCTGGTTCTATGATATCAGGGCAATTTTCCATCAGTAAATCCTGTAATATTGAGCCCAGTTTTTTCCTCTTCATTGTTTTCAGGAAGCCCAATGATTAAGTTTTCTCTCCTGGCTCCATCCTTTATTTTTTTAGGTTTTGTTTAAAGGCAAAAGAGATGAAATGGCTTGCCCAAGGCCACACAGCCAGGTAATTATTAAATGTCTGAGGCTGGATTTGAACTCATGTTCTCCTGACTCCATGACCAATGCTCTATCAATTATGCCACCTAGCCACCCCATCCTGGATCCATTCTTGAGGTCAGTGGTCTTGCTGCTGAGATATTTTACATTTTCTTCTATTTTTCAATTTTTTAGTTTTGCTTAACAGATTCCTGTTTTCTCACAAAGTCATTAGTTTCCACTGATTCCATTATTTTTCTTAAAGAAAAACTGTTTACATTTAACTTTTGCAATTCCTTTTCCAATTGGTCAATTCTATTTTTGAAGGAAATTTCCATTTGCCCAGTTGAGGTTTTGAGAAAATTATTTTCTTTTTGTATTTTTCCAGTTGTATTTTCCAAAAATTTGTTTCCTTTGTTGCAAGATGTTAATTTTCTCTTGCAAGTTGTTCATTTTCTCTTGAGTTTCTTTTCCCAGTTTTTACACTTGATTTTTAAACTCCTTCCTGATGTCCTCTAGGAAGTGTTTCTGAGCTAGAGAACAATTCATATTCTCCTCAGAAGTTCTAGCTCTCTCTGGGTTAGGATCTTTGCCTTGGAAGGAGTTTTCAATGGGCCCCCCCTTCTGCTGGCCTTGCTTCATTTTCCTAGGATCTTGTGTTGGGGGAGAGGCTGGCTCACAAAGGTTTGGTTTTGAAACCCCTAGAGTCTTTGCTCACTCTATTTAATACCTCCAAGTCAGGAGGGGCGGCTGGTTGCTTTCTCTGGACTGTCTGTGACCTTGATTTGGTCCCTTCCTAGGCCTGGAGGGGGTAGGGGATGCAGCTGGATAGTGTTATCCAGGAACAATGTGGGCTGGGTCCTTGGGCTAGGTAGTTAATCTCCCTATTCAACTGAGAGAGCTCTGCTGTCTGCACCTGAGCCAGGGGGAGGGGGCTGTTACTATGTTTGTTCTGGGAAGAGGGCTCTGCTGAAAGAATGGAGCTCATGCCTCTGAGCCGAGTAGATTCATATCCATCTGCACTCTGCAACTCTCCATGTTGAAACTCCCCCTCCAGCCCCATTGGGAGCTCTCCAGACCACTGTTCCCACAGCCAAAGTCTCCATGGGCTAGGTTGGTCCTCAAGCTTCACCTCACTCTCTGCTCTCTGCCCCCAGCTGGCCCACATTCCCCCCTGAGACAGCCCTTGTTTGTTGATAGAATTTCTGTTAAGAGGTTTCTTTCATATTATTTCTGAGGGAAAGCCAGGAGACCTTAGCACAGTGCCTGGCTCCTCTCTTCCATCTTTGCTGGAAGTCTAGGCAACTCCTCTAGAGGTAGAACAGGATGTGAGTAAGACTAAAACAGCAAGTGAGTAAGACTAAAGGATACTTGATTAATTAACCCATAAGACCTTGTGACTCAAGGACTGAACTGTCTTCCTGTGTATCTCAACTGAGATTGTCTTTGCCATTTTGTGGTGCTAGCTCCACAAACATAGATACCCATCCACACCCAGACACACACACACACACACACACACACACACACACACACACACACACACATGCCATTTGAGACTATAAATTAGTGACTTGAACAATATGCTATTTAGCTTAAATTCTATAATCCTGGGACAGTTTGGTAGAAAATGGATATCAGGACTTGAGTTCAAATGCAACCTCAGAAACTTGATACTTATTACTGTGTGACCTTGTACAAGTCATTAAATCACATTGTCTTACCAAAACCAAAATAAGATATAATTATCTTTATAATTTTAGTTTTGAAAACTTCCTGACCAAAATGTTCTAGAGGAATAATTTAACAAAAATCTGCCCAAGCACCATGATATTTACTTTAAAAAGACAAAAGAATAATTAAGAAATTAAGTATTTTTGCTCTAGATAACATCTATTTTATTTCTTTAGCTAAGATGTAAAAAAGGCCTTCCTGCCAGAAAGTAATGAACACCAAGTTCTCCTGCCAACTAATGAGGCTGTTGGCTTCTTTCTGGATACAACAATGCTAACTGTTGCTTCTCCCAAGGGCACACCTTATTCTGGAGGCAAGTTTCATGACATTTAACACAACACCACCACCTGCCTCAAAGTCACATGCTGAAGGATATCTTTGAAACATCTGATGACTGACCTGCCTCTATCAATGTACTTCTCCATTCAATGAAATCATGTCTTATCATAATTCCATAATGATTAGTAAATTTCAAGTCCCATTTATTCTCCCTATCCTAGTAATAACAAAAATCTTAATTAGGAAAGAAAAGAAATGACCAACAATGTCCATTCATTTCCATCCACCTCAACCCTCCCCTTCCAAAGTCTCTCCATATCTGTTTCCCCCTTCTATTACAATCTCCAGAAAACCATTCCATAATTAATAAACTTTTTTCTCATTTGAAATTTCTTCATCTTCTGGCAGCCACTATGCTCTGGTTCCTTCCAGAAAACAAAATCTCCTTCACTGCAGTTTTAAGTACTACCAATACATCCCTCATATTTCTCTTATTGCTTGAGAAATCTGATGATTCCTTACTTTCTCTTGCCAATTCCGTACTCTTCCTTATCCATTATTAAGCAGCATTTATTCTTTCAAGTTTCATGCTATCCAGACTTGTCACCCAATCCAGATTAATTGGGCCATTATATACTAATTTTCAGGACATTCCCCATCCTTCCTCAATGACTATTGCTTGGTTGATAGCTTCTATATACTCTCTTAACAATTGCCCTTATACTTAATGGTCCTTCATCATACTTAATGATGCTTATTTAAATATCCTAACTTCCAAGGAGACAAAACTCTCACTCTTTGCAGATGACATGATAGTATACCTACAGTATCCCAAAAAGTCATCTAAAAAAACTACTAGAAATAATTAGCAACTTTAGAGAATTAGCAGGATATAAAATAAACCTTCATAAATCCTCAACATTTCTATATATGACTAGCAAGATACAGCAGAAAGACTAGAAAGAGGAATCCTATTCAAAGTAACTTCAGACAAAATAAAATACCTGGCAGTCTACCTGCCTAAGCAGACTCAAAATCTTTTTGAAAACAATTACAAAACTCTTCTCAGGCAAATAAAATCAGATTTAAATACCTAGGCAAACATCAACTGCTCATGGATAGGTCAAGCTAATATAATAAAAATGACAATTCCACCAAAACTAAACTACTTGTTTAGCACCCTACCAATCAAAATTCCAAAAAAAAATATGTTAATGACTGAGAAAAAGTTGTAAATAAATTTATATGGAGAAATAAAAAGTCAAGTATTTCCAGGGATTCAATGAAAAAAAGTGCAAAAGAAGGTGGCTTAGCCTAACCAGATCTGAAATTATAAAGCCTCAGTTCTCAAAACTGTCTGGTATTGGATAAGAAATAAAGTCATGGATCAGTGGAATAAAGCAGGCACAATAGCTGAAAATGATTATAGTAATTTACTATTTGATAAACCCAAAGAGTCCAGCTATTGGGATAAAAACTCTCTTTGATAAAAACTGTTGGGAAAATTAGAAGTTAGTGTGGAAGAAACTTAGATTAGATCAACACTTCACACTCTACACCAAGATAAGATCCAAATGGATACAAGATTTAGACATAAAAACTATAAGCAAACTAGAAGATCAAGGAGTAGTTTACCTGTCAGATTCTATGGAAAGTGAAACAGTTTTTGACCAAGGAAGAGATAGAGAACATCATTAAAAACAAACTAGATAATTTTGATTACATTAAATTAAAAAGTTCTACACAGACAAAACCACTGTAACCAAGATCAAAAGAAATGTGATAAATTGGGAAACAATTTTTGCAACTAGTATTTCTGACAAAGGACTCATTTCTAAAATATACAGAGAACTGTCAAATTTTCAAAAAAACAAGCCATTCCCCAATTGACAAATGGGCAAAGGATATGCAAAGGCAATTTACAGCTGATGAAATCAAAGCAATCCACAGTCATATGAAAAATTGCTCCAAATCATTTCTTATTATTACAGAAATGCAAATTAAAGCATTTCTGAGATATCACCTCCAGCCTCTCTGACTGGACAATATGACCAGAAAGGACAATGATCAATGTTGGAAGGGATGAAGGAAATCTGGGACACTAATACATTGTTGGTGGAGCTGTGAACTCATCCAACCATTCTGGAAAGAAATTTGGGATTATGCCCAAAGGGCAACAAAAATGTGCATACTCTTTGACCCAGCAATACCACTACTGAGTCTATACCCTGAAGAGATTATGAAAAAGGATTAAAAACATCACTTGTACAAAAATATAGCAGCTCTGTTTGTGGTGGCAAAAAATTGGAAATTAAGTGAATGTCCTTCAATTGGGGAATGACTTAACAAACTGTGGTATAAATATGTTATGTAACACTATTGTTCTATTAGAAACCAGGAGGGAGGGGAGTTCCCAGAAGCCTGGAAGGATTTGCATGAACTGATCCTGAGTGAGATGAGCAGAACCAGAAAAACATTGTACACTCCAACAGCAACATGGGGGTGATGATCAACCTTGATGGATTTGCTCATTCCACAGTGCAACAATCAGGCAAAATTTTGGACTATCTGCAATGGAGAATATCATCTGTACCCAGAGAAAGAATTATGGACTTTGAACAAACATCAAAGACTATTACCATCAATTTAGAAAAAAAAACACATATTATTATGCAATTTTACTTCCTCATACTTTAAGGATATGATTTCTCCATCATCACATTCAGCTGAGATCAATGTATAACATGAAACTAATGTAAAGACTAACAGAATGCTTTCTGTGGGGGATGGGGGGAGGGAAGCAAGAGTGTGGGAAAATTGTAAAATTCAAAATCCTTCTTAAAAAAATAAATATCCTAACTTTCAAGTTTCTCAATCTAATCAATTCCCATAGTCATCTACTCTACTCAGTTGCACACAAAGATGGTCATAGCCTTGAACTTTCCATTATCCACAGGTATTACAGTTACATATCCATGAATTCTGTATTTTCCTGTGCCTTACAATTCCTTCTTTTTCAAATTCACTTGGCTTTAAATCATTCTGTCCCAGATTTTCCCCTCTGTGGCTCTACTCTTCTTTTTCTACCCAATCTTAATCCTTTGGTGAACCAATTCAACTACACTATCCTCTATTCTTTAATGCTTTTCCCTCATCATAAGCATTGATCATGCCTTGCCAAACCCTTTACCTTTGTACCTAGTCCTAAACTTCTCAACGGAACTGGAAGAAGTCAACAATATTGTTTGGATCTGCTATAAATTTATGATTTAAAATCAGATGGACCCTCCTAAAAGTAGAAATCCAACTTTAAAGATTCAGCTAAGGGGCGACTAGGTGGCACAGTGGATAGAGCACTGGCCCTGGAGTCAGGAGTACCTGAGTTCAAATCTGGCCTCAGACACTTAAGAATTACCGAGCTGTGTGGCTTGGGCAAGCCACTTAACCCCACTTGCCTTGCAAAAAAAGATTCAGCTAAGAAATTGATTGAAACAATATTTCATGAAAGTAGCATGCACAGATTTATGCCTATTATTTCTGCTACTGAGAATTCTCAGGTTGGAGGACCTCTGAGCTCCAGAAGACTAAACTGATCTGGGGCCAGAAAATGTCTAGAATCAATATGGTGTGTCCTGTGAACTGGAGGTTGTCAGGATTCCTGAGGAGGGTCAATCCGGATAGGTTAGAAGGGACACAAATTAAAGTTCCCAGGTCAATCAGTAGTGAAGTTGAACCAATGAGTACTTTCAGTATGACACAAGGAGACAGTCTCTCTCTCCCTCCCCCCCCAAAAAAGCAGGATGTGAAAAAATTTACAAAAAAAGTTCTTTGTTAGCCAACAAAATGCAGTAGAATAAGGTAAATGAAAATTTTTCTTTCAAAATAATTACAGAATTCATAACTATCTGGGAATATGCCTACCAATATATATACACAGGAATTAAGTGAATAAAGCTAACAAAATACTTTAGATAAATATAAACAAATAATTTAACTCATTATTGAACCTAATTTATGGTTGAATAATGACAATTTTAATTTTATTTAATTTTTTTTTTAGAATTTGCAAGGCAAATGGGGTTAAGTGGCTTGCCCAAGGCCACACAGCTAGGTAATTATTAAGTGTCTGAGACTGGACAATTTTAATTTAAAATGAATATGTTGTGTAAATTAATATAAATGACCAATGACATGTTAAACTCCCAAAAATACATTACACAAGTTAAAAAATTATCTGAAACAGAACTTTTAAGTATTTTAAGGTAAGTTTTTAAGTGGGAAGGTTGTTGTACTGCAAGGTATTAATCATCAAACTATCTGATAATGGTTAAAAACTAGAAAAATCAATCAGTGGAAGAGATTAAATACAAAAGATCCAAAAGCAAACAAATGGACTAACAGAGGTTGACAAATTCAAGACTTTAACCACTGAGGTAATGACACATTATTCATCAGAACTTCATGATAAAACAGTTCAGTCAAATTGAACATCTTACTGTTCTTCACATGTATCACTCAATTTCTCATCTCTATTCCTTTATACTTACTGTTCCCAATGGCTATAAAGAACTTCTCCCTTGCATTTTTAGGTTTCTTTTTCAAGACTATTCAAGCATTACCTTTACTAAATTGCCTTCCCAGTTGCCACAACTCTTCATCCGCACACTTGGATTATGTCTCCACAAATAGAACTCAAGTTCTTTGAGGGCACATTTTTACCTTTATATCCTCAATACCTACCACTATGCCTGCCTTGTTGACTTAATTTACTTGGTTTTAAGATCTTTTGTCTGAGTGGCAGGGTGGTTTGCTATGCCTTTATAACAGAAAGAAATATATTCTATCAGTAATTATTGTTTATTTTACCAATGATCTAAGATGTGCCACCTATAGACTTTGAGAAACAATGTACTACAAATGAAAAATGAATTTATTAATAGTTGCAATATATTGAATGTTCTCTTATTTCATTGATATGCAAGATAGTAACTTTAGAACTGTCTTCAAATAAATAATGCCATTTCTGTAGCCCTAAAAGCCCACACTGAGATTTTTCCAGATACAGGAGAAGCAGTTTTAAAAACCTTAGGAGGGGAGGCTAGGTGGCATAGTGGATAAAGCACCAGCCTTGGAGTCAGGAGTACCTGGGTTCAAATCCTGTCTCAGACACTTAATAATTACCTAGCTATGTGGCCTAGGGCAAACCACTTAACCCCATTGCCTTGCAAAAAAAAAACAAAACAAAACTAAAGCTCTTAGGAATAAGAATAGAAAATGCCACAACCTCTCAAGATAATTTGTTTTGAAGATTTGACAAATCTTACTGTCAAGGTAATTCTTAAGGATGTAATGCCCTCAAGCAGGAATTTTAAACTCATTTCCTTTTTTTTGCCTCTGGTAGAGATTTTTTAAAATGACTGATTGCCATTCTCTGGGTAAGATATCTTCCACTGCTAATAGTCTGATCAGGTTTTTTTTTCTCTTAAACCTAAATAAACCTTGTACCTCTTAATCTATCTCATAACTCTTATTTTTCTACACTTAATGTTCATTATGGCTCTATTCTGAATCACATCCAAACTCAAAAGAGTTCACTTTAGTTGTATAATGTTCTAGCATCTACCTGTTAAGAGATTTTGTTCCGATTATCTACAATACTTGCTCATTTTATCCAAATAGGTGATCATTTTTATCCCCAACAAAGTCCAAAGTCCAACAGCTTGACAACAAGTTTTAGCAGTTAGATAGCATGCCAACAGAGAGGGTCTCATCCCCCAAACAAAATCTGAATGAATCAGGAACACTGGGGCAAAAGAGGATTGGAGTGGGAACAAGCCACTGCATAGTGAGAAATGGAACACAATGGAGGAAATAAACCTCTGTATAGTCAAGGCCTGGACTTCATAGGCAACATCTAGACCCATGACAAGCCAGGGATCAGACCCCAGACCCTGCATAAAAAACTTGGACTTATACTCCCTATACCCCAGGAGCAGAGCTCAAATAATAAAGATGAACAAAGAAGCTAAAAAAGCACTCACATAGAAAACTATTTTGCAGATAAAGATGATAACAATGCCATGTCTGAAGAAGAAAATGCTGAAAAATTACTCATGGGAAGTCTCAAAAGACTCTAAGAAATGGACTCAAATCCAAAATCTCATCAAAGAACTTGAAAAAGAACTTTAAAAGCAAAGAAGATAGAAGACAAATGGAAAAAGAAATGAAAGTCATGCAAGAAAACTAAAAAAAATCAATTCTTTTAAAAGAAAAAATAACCAACTGGAAAAGGAAACACATAACTTAATTGAAGAAAATAAAACCCTAAAAATTAGAATTGAACAAATAGAAACCAATTATTCTGAGACTACAAGATTTCATAAAACAAAATTAAAAAGCTGAAAAAAATGGAAGAAAACTTGAAGTAACTTTTAGGAAAAAACAAACAATCTGGAAAATAGATCCAGAAGAGATAATTTTCAAATCATAACACTGCTAAAAAGACTTTGTCAAAAAAAGAACCTGGAAAACAACCTGGAGGAAATAACTGGGTGGTCCTGAGTCAGTATCTTCCATAACTTAAGGATCAATTGTTAAGTTCTTAAGTAAGACATTCAGTTGTAAGAGCACTTTGAGATTCTATAGTTAATTAAATCAGGGTAGGACTTAATCCATACATTAATTAACAAGGGGCTAAGTACTTTGGGTTTGTGGGGGGGTGGGGGGTGAGAGAAAGTATGCTTGGTGGGCATCTAGGTGGTGCAGTGGATAGAGCACTGGCCCTGGAGTGAGGAGTACCTGAGTTCAAATCTGGCCTTGGGCCTTGGGCTGTGTGGCCTTGGGCAAGCCACTTAACCTCATTGCCTTGCAAAAAAAAAAAAGCTAAAAAAATATGCTTGGAGGAGGGGTACAAATAGTTCATGAAATGATTTGACTTTGGGTGATACTTTGGCCCATGATGATTGTTGTCCTGGAAGAGTACCTGAAAAGGGGGAAAGGTAAAAAATGATTATAATTACAAGTAATTCACGACTCTTGAAAAGTGAACTTCTAATGAGACAGAAGAGGGGAGAGTACATAATGACTTTAAGGCTTATCAAAAAATCAACCAATCAATCAATGCAATGGCAGTTTGAGAACACTTGTGCTTAACAAGCAATCAATTAATTACACTGTGATTTATGATATCTGATTAATAGTACTTGAGTGATAAATAATACCAGGTGAAGAGCTTCAAAGATTTATATTTTTGGAGGGGAAAAAAAGGGAGGGTATGAACATAGAGTAAATTCTATTCAATAGATTTGACTCAGAGAGGGAATAAGATACATTCCCAATTGGGTTTAAATATCTATCCTACTGTACTATGAAGGGGGGCAGGGGGAGAGAAAGGGACTGAAAGGAAGAAGGGACTGAAAAAAAAGAAAAGGTGAAAATATAAGTGAAAATAAACAAACTGAAAGTTAAAGTTTAAAAGAAAAGTTAAAGGGGAAAGAGAGTAAAATTGGTGAAGAATAGTAAGTGGAAAGGAAAGAAAAAAATATAAATGGTAAGAGATATTATGGAGGAAAATAAAGAATTAGCAATCTTAACTGTAAATGTGAATGGGATGAACTTTCCCATAAAGCAGAAGCAGATAGTTGGAATGGATTAAAAACCAGAATTCTTCAATATGTGGTTTAGAAGAAGCACATTTGTAGCAGAGAGATACACACAGGGTAAAAGTAAAATTTTGGAGCAAAATATATTATGCTTCACTTGAAGGAAAAAATCAGAGGTAACAAACCTGATCTCAGTCAAAGTAAAAGCAAAACTTGATCTCGTTAAAAGGGATAAGGAAGGAAACTATATCTTCTTTTTTTTTAAAGAAAGATTTTATTTATTTTGATTACAATTTTTCCCCTATTTTTGCTTCCCTCCCCCCACCCCCAACAGAAGGCAGTCTGTTAGACTTTACATTGGAAACTATATTGTCTTAAAAGGCACCATAAGTAATGAAGTGATATCATTATTAAGCATGCATGCACATTGTATCCAAATTTCTAGAGGAAAGGTGAGTGAATTATAAGGAGACATAGACAGCAAAACTTTAATAATGGGTGATGTCAACCTCTCTCTCTTAGAACTAGATAAATCTTATCACAAAATAAACAAGGAAGTTAAGAAGGTAAATGAAAGCTTAGAAATCTTAGATAAGATAGATATCTGGAGAAAATTTAATGGAGGAAAGAAAAGAATATGCTTTTTTCTCAGAAGTACATGGCACTATACCAAATATAAAAAGGCAGAAATAATGAATGGCTACTTCTGAGACCATGATGCAATTAAAAACTATATATAATAAAGGGTCATGCAAAAATAAATCAAAATTAATTTAAAACTAAAAAACTTAATTTTAAATAATGAATGGATCAATCAAAAAATCATGGAAATAATAATTATATCCAAGAAAATGATAATAATGAGGCATCATACCAAAATTAATGGGATGCATCCAAGGCAGTTTTAAGGGGAAACTTTATATTTCTAAATGCTTATTTGAATAAAATAGAGAAAAAGGAGATAGACAAATAAATCATTTATGTAATATAAAAAGCTAGAAAAAGAACAAATTAAAAATCCCCAATTAAATATCAAATTAGAAATCCTGAAAATCAAGGGAGAGATTAATAAAGATGAAAACAAGAAAATCATTGATCTACTAATAAAACTAAGAGTTGATTTTAATAAAAAAAAAATAAAATAAGCCTTTGGCTAATCTGATTTTAAAAAAGATAACCAAATTACCAGTATCAAAAAATGAAATGGGTATACTAACCACCAATGAGGAGGAAATTAAAGTGATAATTCAGAGCCACTTTCCTAAACTAGATGCCAATAAATTGAATAACCTAAATGAAGTGAATGAATATTTACAAAAATGCAAATTTCCCAGATTTAAAGGACAGAAAATACCTTACATGAATAAACCCATTTCAGTAAAAAAAAAAATTGAAGAAGCCATCAGTAAACTCCCTAAGAAAAAGTCTCCATTTCCAGATAGATTTACAAGTGAATTCTACCAAGCATTTAAGGAGCAATTAAATCCTATTCTACACAAATTATTTTTTTAAAAATAGGAGAAGAAGGAGTTCTAACAAATTCCTTTTATGAGTTATATAAACTTACTTGGCTCAGAGAACTAAGGGTCTAGAAGTTTTTGTTTGGTAGATTTTTTTAAAATCATGCTTAAGGCAATGGGGTTAAATGACTTGCCCAAAGTCACACAGCTAGGCAATTATTAAGTGTCTGAGGCTAGATTGGAACTCAGGTCCTCCTTACTCCAGGGCTGGTGCTCTATCCACTGTACCACCTAGCTGCCCCACAGATTCCTTTTATGACACTAACATGGTGCTAATACCTATACCAGGAAGAACCAAAACAGACAAAATTATAGACCAATTTCCCTAAAGAACATTGATACAAAAATCTTAAATAAAATTTTAGCAATGTGATTACAAGGTTATTACTAGGATAATAAGCCAGATAAGATTTATACCAGATAGGATTTATACCAGATAGGCAGGGATGATTCAATTTTAGGGAAACACTGAGCATAATTGAACATATCAATTGCAAAACCAACAGAAATCATAAAAATATCTCAATAGATGCTGAACAAACCTTTAGTAGAACACAACATCCATTCCTATTAAAAATACTAGAAAGTCTAGAAATAAATGAAATTTTCCTTAAAATAGTAAGTAGTATCTATCTACACCATCAACAAATATTATATGTAATGGGGATAAACTCAGAGCATTTCCAATAGGATCAGGGGAGAAACAAGGATGCCCATTATCACTATTACTATTCAATAGAGTTTAGAAATGTTAGATTTAGCAATAAGAGAAAAAAAGAAATTGAATCAGAATTGACAATGAAGAAGCAAAACTTTCACTCTTTGCAGATGATATGATGGTATAATTAGAGAACCCCAAAAAATCATCTAATAAACTTGAATCAATTAACAAATTAAGCAAAGAGGCAGGATATAAAACAAACCCTTAAGCATTTCTCTATATGAACAACAGAGCCCAAGAGTAAGAGATAGAAAGAGAAATTCCATTAAAGCAACTGTAGACAACATTAAATACTTGGGAATCTATCTTCAAAGATAAACCCAGAAAATGTATCAACACAATTATAAAGTACTTCTCACCCAAATAAATTCAGATCTAAATAACTGGAAAAATGTCAATTGCTCATAGTTAGGTCAAGCTAATAAAAAATGACAGTTCTACCCAAATTAAATTACTTATTCAATACCATACTAGTCAAACTACAAAATAATTCTTTTATTGAGCTAGAAAAAATAATAACAAAATACATCTGGAGTAATAAAAAGTCAAGAATAGCAAGGGAACTGTTGAAAAAAAATGTAAAAGAAGGTGGCCTCATCTAAAACCATATTATAAAACAGTCATCAAAACTGCCTGGTACTGGTATAAAAATAGAGTAATGGATCAGTGGATTAGGATAGGATCAAAAGAAACAGCAGTAAATGACTACAGTAATCTACTGTTTGACAAACTGAAAGAGATAAAAACTCACTATTTGATTAAATTTGGGCAGGAAAGTGGAAAATAGTATGGCAAAAACTAGGCATAAAACCCACATCTCACATCTTATACCAAAATAAGGTCAAAATGGGTATAGGATACTCTATCATCTATGGAAAGGGAACAAATTTATGAACAAACAAGAATTAAAGTACATTATAAACTGCAATGTGAATGATTTTGACAAAATTAAAAATTTTTGCCCTAATAAAACTAATGCTGCCAAAACTAGAAGGAAAGCAGAAAGCTAAGACACAGTTTTCACAACTAGGAGTTCTGATAAAGATCTCATTTCTGTAGTATATAGAGAATTGTATAAAATGTATAAGGTTACAAGTCATTCCCCAAATGATAAATGGTCAAAGGATATGAATAGACAGTTTTCAAATGAAGAAATTGAAACTAGATATAATCATAGGAAAAACTGCTCCAAATCATTATTGATTAGAGAAATTCAAATTAAAACAACTCTAAAGTATCACCTCACATCTATCAGATTAACTAAGATGACAAAAAGCAAAAATGATCAATGTTGGAGAGGTTGTGAAAAGATTGGGACATTAATGCATTACTCTTGAACTTGTGAAGTAATCCAGCTGTTCTGAAAAGCAATATGGAACTATGCCCAAAGAGTAATAAAACTATTCAGACCCTTTTAACCCCAAAAATTCCAATTCTAGGCCTATATCCAAAAGAAATCATAAAAAAATTGGGAAAGTTTCACATGTTCCAAAATATTCATAGCAACTCTTTTCATAGTGGCAAAGAATTGGAAATTGAGGGGATGCCCATCAAGTGGGGAATGGTTGAACAAGTTATGGTTTATCAATATTATGAAATACTATTGTTCTATAGGAAACCATAAATGATTGGACTCTAGAGAAGCATGGACTGATTCACAGGACCTGATGCTGTGCGAAGGGGGCAGAACCAAGAGAATAATGTACATACATATTATCCACATTGTGAGATGATCAACCCTGATGGATGCAGCTCTTCTCAAAAGTTCAGAGAGCTAGGACAATCATATTAGACTGGCTATGAGAAACACTATCCCCATCCAGAGGAAGAAAAACAAAACAAAACAAAACAAAATCTTCACGATCTAATGAACACCACATTCACTTTTTTAAAAATATTTCATGTATTTCCCTTATCCTAATTCTTCATACTGAAAATGACTAATTTGTAAACATGCTTAACACAAATATGCATGTACAATATTAACCTGACTGTTCATTGCTGAGGGGAGGGAAGAGTGGGAAGAGAATGTGGAAGGAAATTTTGCAACTTAAAAATATCCATATGCATATGGATGAATGTTGAAAAGCTTTCATGATGTGTATTTGGAAAAATAAAATATCAATAAAATGAAAATATATAAGGGAAAAATAATAAAAGGAAAAAAAAAAACTTGTGTTGAATACAATTCTTCTAAATGCCAATTAGCCTTTTATCTCTACTATGCACACCAATCTCCAAAACCTCCATTATTAACTGATCCTGAAAGGATGAGGAGGGCCACCAGAATGATACCAAGCAATGTTCTCATGCAACATACTGCATGGATCATTCATATGAAATATATACCTTTCCATGCACTTTTCTTCCTTTCTTCATTCCACCCCTCTTTCCCTTTTTCTTTCTTTCCTTTCTCTCTCTCTCTCTCTCTCTCTCTCTCTCTCTCTCTCTCTCTCTCTCTCTCTCTCTCTCTCTCTTCCTTCCTTCTTTCCTTCCTTGTTTTCTTTTTTTCTTTCTTTTTTTCATCATTGTTTGGATCCAGAATAGCTCAAAGTTAGTCCAAATAACAATTGTTTTGGTCAAAAACTTAGGTCTTGCCCTTGAAGACTGATTTTTTTTTTGATTAGGTAAAAGAAGTCATTATTTACTTTATTCTTTCATAACAGCATTAATCCCTGAATTAGGAATTTATAAAGACCTTAAGCTAAAAAGGTCAGCTTCTTTTCCCTGTATCCAAAGCCATCTTCAGTCCTACAAATTCATATCTGCCCACTGGATCCAAATGATTCTAAAGGAGAAAAAGAGATTGAAGACTGCATAGCCTCCCTCACTTAAATCCAATTCACTTGTAAATCATGACATCACCTCCCTGAGGCCATGGTCCTCTTTCAGAATAAACCCCCTTCTCCTAAGAAAGACAAGAGGAAAGTAACTCTGTGTGTGTGTGTGTGTGTGTGTGTGTGTGTGTGTGTGTGTGTGTGTGTGTGTGTGTGTATGTGTGTCTGGTTGGGGTTGGGGGGATGGATAGGGGAGCTAGCAAGGCACTTCACTTTATAGACAAACTCTACCATTGAAGTAGAGAAAATTAATGGAGAAATATATTATGCCAAGTATTACTTCCTTCTATGCTGGCCTTGCATATCCTGTGGTCATCTGATTTCCATCTCCTTATCAAGATAAGTAGCTCTCATTGTGCCCCCTGGAAACTATACACCCAAAATTATACCACCAAACTATACCAAAATGGGTACTGAGATGTAAATATTTCATAACCTTTTCCCAAACATACCCCAAAGGCTCTCCTGCCAAAAAAGGGTACTGACATGGAAAGTCACAGAGATAATAGGAATTACCTCAATCACCTGTCCTAATTCTTACTTTACCCCTCTTTCAGCAGTTACATTTGCCCTATTCCCCTAAATTAACTTGGTCTTATTCCCTATTGATTGCTACTGCTATCAGCCCAGCAGTAAGTGTGGCCTTGCAGCTATCCCAAATGTCTTTATGCTGCTTACTCCCTATGCTACTTACCCTCATTTGCAGCTGCTCTTCTGCTAATCCCCTTGAGATCAATCATTTCCAAGTGCTTTACTGCCTTTTATTTTTTCATTCAGCTTTTACCAACCACTGTAATATATAATAAACCTTTTCGTCCCCAAATACTTCAGGATCAAGAGTCATTCATGAATTCATTCACACATTCTCAAACCCGAAATTAGACCACCCTGATACATTTTTCCCCCTCATCATTTTGCTTCCCTTGTGAGCTATTTCTTGTTTGTAAGCCTCCTCTATGAACCCTCTCTATCGTCCTGTAGTACTCTGAGTTACCCCTTCCTGGCCAAATGGGATGTGCTTTGTTTGGCTCAGGACCCTACAGACATGCACTTAGGAGTGAACTGTGACTGGCCTGGTCTTCCAGATACCTTTTCTTGGAAGCACTGCAACAACTTTCCAGAGACCCTATCCTGGAAGCAAGTGCAGCTGTCACCACTACCCCAAGTTCTTGAGGAGGCTTGAGTGTGGGGATATCAGCCTTTGCTGCCTCCCAAGATGCTGATGAGATAAGATTTGTGGTTTCATGGTGAGCCCACTCTGTTTGTCACTTGTTTCTAAAATACAGGCATTTTTTTTTATTTCTACGATTTACATTTTGCCAGGACTGCAATATCATGAGTCAATCGAATTACTCTCCTAGAGATTTGCCCTGTCTTTTATAACACTGAGGGGGGAAATGGTATTTAGGACCTTGAGAAAAGGGACAACTTAAATTCTTTTAGTCTGGTCTTCAAGTTGTAAGATCTAAAACCTAGATTTGACTGTGTTGGGTCTCTGTTATTTCCCTGTATTGTGATTGACTGATTCATCTTCGTCCTTAAGCTTCGATCTGTATTGTGCATTCTCCCTTTTTTCACCCTCTTTTTAAGCCTGTTCAGTCTGGGATCTTGGGAGGGATAGGGTTGAAATTAGCTAGAATTTACATCTCATCGATTCTGTTTCAACAGATGGAGAGTGACTCTCCCCATCACATTCTCCTGCTTCAACCTCTGCCATTTGACCCCTTCCCACTCCCACAAAAAGGTACTTGAGTATTAATCTACTTAATTTGGGGAAACTATTAATTAGGCAGTCAGGCATTTTGTAATTTTCTTATGGATTTTTCAAAGTAGCCAGATATTCCACTTATATGTTTCTACAAGAACATAAACCTCTGCATGTCTCCTAGAAGTTTTTTGTAGTTACTGAAAATGGGGGAATGAAAGATCTGGAGATTTTTGAGAGGAAAATGGGTTTGAAAAAAAGTAGGGACTTCAGTTTTTATTAGGAATACCAATATTTTGAGATAATTTTCTGAAAGGAAATCTAGACATACATTTAACAAAATTTAATTCTCTAATATTGCTAAATTTGACAAGCAGTTGAATCTGGTATGACTGTGAGTATGGGTAATTTCTCTTATATTCTAGGTATTTGAAATTAAAAAAATAAATAATACTGTTAAAAATGTTGAAATTTAAAAAAACTTGTAAAATTCCTTTTCTGTGAAATTTTCATCTGTAAGCTAATTCATTGTAATATTGATTTGATATTGATAACAATTATTTCCCACTTAATGAGCTTAATGAGATTTTGGAAACCTGAATACTTTTGAAGTTTTCATTGTGAGCTTTGAAGCAGAGGAATTCTGAGGAGAGAGAGGTATATTGTAATCTTTTTTTTCCTTCTATTTTAGAGACATGCTATAATTAAAGCAAATGCTATAATCTGTTTCTTTTCTGAATTGGTATATTTTTCTTTCTGTATTGGCCTTGTACTTATAGCCATATCCCTATTAGCAAGGAATGTACCTAACAAGCCCCCCCCCTCAATTAACAAGCCGTATACCAAACAGGCACTCTATTAAAATAGTTAATTTTTACAACTGTTAATCCTCCTCATTCTACCTTGTGCTAACAGACTCTGAAACGTCTGCCTTCAAGTACTATAAATTCCTAAATAATAAAATACCATTCTGAACTAAAACTAACCCCTCCAGACATGCCAGACACCACCTTATGTGATCTATCAAGGCCCTTTTTAGTCCCTCCCTGGTCTCCCCCAACCCCTCCCTAACTTCTCCCTTACTCTTCCAGCACATTTCTCAGGCCTAGTCAAGGTGGGTTTGACCTCAGTCACATTCAGATGTTTAGCACTCCTTGACCCCTCCTCCTGATTCCTCATTGCACAGAAGGTGGGCAAGTCATCCTTTAAAAGCTTTGACCACTCCCAGTCTGACTGCCAGCCTCTGGCAGTTATTCCTACTTTCTCTACTTCAAGTGAAAAAAAAAAACTTTCTTTACATTGTTGCCTCCCTAAAGAACTCTGTGCAATAACATGTTACTTTTTGCAGTAACTTGTGAATTACACTTTATGCACTTTCTCATTTCTGAGTAAGAGAGCTGTGTGATTTCTTTGCTCATAAATGCACCACCAGTGATCTTTACAAGCCCTCTCCCTTAATGTGTTCTTCTCCTAGGGGCCCTTCATCGATTAGGTGCCCAATATGCCACTAGTTCTCCTACACTAGAAGGTAAGAAACCCATTTTCAAGCTCCTCCTCTGAAAGCACACCAAAGCCCTGCTGAGTTCCCATAGTTACTTGTATTTTCTCTCCCCCTCCACCAGCCTGTCCAGGTTAGAGTGGGGGGACATGATGTCATGTTGCCTACATCCTAGAGAATGTATTCTTTTGGGAAAGCAGAATGTGGCAGGTAGAACTGAAAGGTCTCATCCTCTTGGGACCTGTAGGACAAAGCTTTCCAATATGGAGGGGATGCTACCCCAAGGGGGTTTTTGTCGACTCCCTTTTCTTCAAGATGCTGGAAAAAGATGAATTTTATGAAGACTGGAAGGAGCAGCATAGTCATCTGGGTAGTAAAACCCATGGAGGGAGCATGACACTTTTAACTACATATTAAAGATATATTTTGGGGAATGTCTATGCCACCATTTGAATAGGGTTGGAATTGCTAGCTCTATCATCCCTATTTGAGAATTGGGTCCCCCTCACCCCTCCCCAAGCTTGCACAAGTACCAAGCTTGTGGCTATGATAAAAGGAAGCAGTTGCTGTCCTATAGCTTCTGCTAACAAGGATGTAAATATGCATATGTGTTTGTAATTCCTGTCCCTATGGTCAGACAAGAAATTAATTTTTTCTTCTACCTCCTTCTTCCCTCTCCTACTAAGAGAGCTTCTGGCTTACTTCAGCTTGCTGAGGCTTTGCTGTATCTCTGTGAATGGCCAATTTGGTCATCTCTTGTTTCTCTGTTCTGATTGAAAAACTGTAGCTACTCACTTTCTTTGTCCCCCACACCCCCCTTCCTCTAGTCCTGGCTAGTCTTCATGGGAAGTGCTAGCCCTTGTCCATATGAGTTGTGCCTCCACAGAGTGACCCCTCCCCCAGCTCCCTGCTCATTCCCATGGCCCTGCCCATGCCAATGCTCCCTGCCTCTAAGCCTTCACAGCACTCTGCAGCATCACCACCCACCCTCAGCTGCCACCACTGAGACACCAACTCCCTCCTGGCTTGCACCAGGGTTGACCATGGTAGAAATAAGTCCAATTCCACCAAGTTGTGGCTGCCCCAGTTGATCCACCCACCCCTTTCTTGGCTTTTGCAGCTTCTGTCAGCTCAAGACTTGGTAGCAATTTCCTGATCTTCCTTCCCCATATGTCCTGAATGGATGGATCTGAGCCTTGCTTTGGATATTTGAAAAAGAATGTGGGAAAGTAATAGTTTTCAATCTTTTAAACTTATTGAATAGAATAACAGAGTTCAATCTTTATTTAGTGAGTTTCATCTCAAGTTTTAAATTTTAAAAATGCATACAATCACCAGAAATCATCACCTATTTTTTGCAGAAGTTTCTGTCAAAATTCTACAACACTGGTATTCTTGGCACAGGGTTAAAATAAGATTGTCTGCTATGTATCTATGTAAAACACAATCAAAATGATAATTCCCAATAACTCAGTTAACAAAGTCACAGTTTTCATGTTTCCTTTTCAAATATAGACAAAAACATGGAAGTTGATAGTTCCTCAAATTACCAAATGTCAGAGTTATAGATGAGTTGGGTTTTTTTTTAACAGTTATGTCACTTTACCAGCTTTTATAAATGTTTTGTAACTGTAGATTATGGCCTCCTCTTTAGAGACCCTGTCAATGAATTCTAATGATTTGGCTTCCACATCATATCAAATTTAAACCTGAAAAGAAAGAAAAGAAAATTATATTTTTGTGAAATCTCTTTCAATGCATAAAATAAGATTCAATCCCTAACTTCTTTTTGTTTTATGTTCTAAGAAATAAGATTTTAGTATGGAAAACATTTTGTTTGTTGAACTATAATTATTCATGTGTTGCTCTGTTTGGAAATCTGATTTTTCTTACAACTGTTTTGTTTCACTTGTAATTTAGAAACACCTATTGAAATTATTTTAGTCACCTAAGATTTTCTCATTTTTAAAGGAATCCTGAAACAATGGTTTATGTATACTTAAAACATTTTAATAACTAAATATATTTACTAAAATATTTTGCTTTTATAAAAATTCTGGTTTTAGATGCAACTTGGGAATATTGTATTTTTCATCCCAAGATTGTGTTCATTCTATTTCATTTAAACCACAATTCTTATGTGCAACAATTGATAAAATTGGTTGTAATTTTTCTGTGGAACTCTTGCTAATATTAATGAAAGATTATAATCACCACATGGCCCATTTTGATCCTTTAGAGCTGAATTTACCTGCTGGTTATAGGAAATTTCTACTGAAGGTCTATTAACTGATTGAGTCTCAATCTGATTCCAGCCACTGTGTCAATGATGCCAATAGCTCCATGAGGCTTACAGGTGGAGTTCTACTGAGGAAGGTTGAGGCAATGACTCTCAGCACAGCTGAGGTAGGTTTCTCTGAACTGTATTCCCTAATATGACATATATAATGTCCCACCTGGCAGATTCAAAGCCTAGATCATTGCAATGGACTATCCAAATGACCTACACCCAGAATATATAGCTAAATGCAAAAGAAATTTCCTTTAACATCCCTACCTTTTATTAGCAAATTATAATAATCATGGCAAGTATTCAATATTAAATTTCTTTAAATTAAATCAAGTGTAAGAATGTGAGTCATTTGACCTTCAGTTCTTTAAATTCTAACAGCCAGCTAGGTTAATGTATAGCTTTGATATCCCATATGTTCTGTGGGAATTAATCTTTAGCTTTTCAAAATGCTAACAAAATATTTACAGAATTATCATAAAGATTTTATGACATCAGGATATATGATTCTCTTTCAAAAACTATCTCAAGCTCTATTGAAAGGAATATAAATGAATGATGTGTATCAGAAATTTTTTAAATATTTAAAAAAAATTTTTAAGAGAAATTCATGTTCAGGTCAGAGTTTTTAATTCATTTTTAACATTGACAAAAGCTTAAAAGCTAGCTATTTGTAAATCACTTACTGGATAATCTAAAATGATTATCAAATGTTATGTTAGAAACTCAAAGTAATTTTGCAATCTTTTATATTCAAATTATATTCTCACTATTAGTGGAAATTCACTCTCCAAGTATAAACTGTGAATTGAATAATGCCAAGTATGGAAAACTTGGGTTTTCTGTTTATATCTGTATATCAACTGGACAAACAGAGTTATAGATTCCCTATTCTGGAAGATTCCAAGTTTTTTTCCTAATAAAGGACATGTAAGTTTTGACTTGATTATTTTTCAAGAAAAAAATTGTGATAAGATACCTTAAAATCAGAAACCAATATCTGTCCAATTAGCCTGACTTAGATGGAGGAAACCTCTCTGTGATCAAACCTGAATTGAATAGGTGCACTGATTCAATTAGCAAATGATCCAATCTTTGTTGGGATCATAGAATATTATTTTTTATTTTCTATTTTTCCCCTGGATTGCTATTTTTTGCAAGTCCCTTTTCTTGAGGCTCTTGGCTTTTTCTATTGATTGGCTCCTATTCTTGACCCTCTTCTGCTTATATTTCTTTTGCTTATAGTTGGCACCATTTTTTTGCTTAAACTTTTTATGAAGTTTTCTTTCTTCTCCTGGTTATAAGTAGGATACTAGGCTCTACCCAAATATGATGTTCATGGTTTCTCAGTCAAGTTCTACTTGTACCCCAATTCTTTCTCAAATGGGTCATGATAGGAAGATACAGCTATATATATATATTTATTACCAGATGAAAGCAGTTTCAGAAGAAGAGCTCTTTGTCCCAATTCCCAGATGAATCTCAGTACAAATTGTTTGAAGCAGGAATATGACCCAGGAGAACTCTGGGCAGAGAAAGAAACATTGTAATCTCTTTTTTTTTTCTTTTTCTATATTAGAGACAGATATGGCAGTTCAGACAAATGTTATAATCCTTTACTTTTTTTTTAGTGTCAGAAACCTTATATTGTCAAAGCAACCCCCTCCTTAGCAAGGAATGTACTTATTAAAGCCCCCTCCTCAATTAACAAGCCCATAGCAAATAGGCAATCTGTTAAAACAGCTATTCTTTAAAACTATTAAACCTTCTGCATAATAAAGACTCTAGACTAAAACCAACCCCTCCAGACATATGCAGGAACACTTAGTCAGGCATTAAGCCACACTTTAATCCTTCCCTGTTCTCACCCTAACCCCTCCCTAACTCCTCCCTTAACCTTATTATACATACCACATGCTCTGGGTAGGTGTATACTTGACCTCAGTCATATATTCAGATATTGACCACCCCTTGGCTCTTTCCAGTAGCTCCTGCCTGCACAAAAGGTAGGCTAGGTCGCCTATAAATCTTTGCCACCTCTATGCTAGGCTGCTATTATCAGCCCAACTGCCAATCTTTTCTTCTTCCCTTCTTTCTTTTTTTCTTAAATTTTATTTATTTAAGGCAATGGGGTTGAGTGACTTGCCCAAGCTAGGCAATTATCATGAGTTCTTTGGAATTTTACTGTTTTGATTTAGGTCTTGCTGTTTTGATTTAGGTCTTGTTTTGCCCTGGAGATGTATTTAAAAATAAAATTTATTTCTGTGCCTGTAAGACAAGGGTAGGAGGGCCATCATTAAAACTTCTTTTAGAGGTTTATGATATGAGTTTTTAAAATGTGAATAGTATATTTTAATGATTATGGTGAAGTCTGATTTTCTGTTAAAAGAAATTTGAAAATATCTTTACTGTTTTCTTATATTACACAAATTAGTAAACTTTTGTATAAGTTATATTGAACAACTATTTATTTTACAATTTGAATATTATTGAAGTATGAGCTGAAACAAAAATCTATGGCAAAATTATTTTAAGATAACTTATGCTGTTCTATCAGCCTTGTTAACTCTGTTTTATAGAGTTTTTTTATTTCCATTTAGAGAACTGAAGTTTTTCACATTTGCCTAAAGTTAAGAGGAAATTATATCTACATTTATTTGGTAGTCATTTCTGGAATTTATAAGTTATTTGAAGTTACTGTCATAATGTTGGAACATAAAAATGGTAATTGATTAATGATTTTTGTCTTTAAAATTGAAAAAAGGACAAGTGATGAATTTTAGTAAAATTTCTTATGCATATTTGAACTGGTAAGCATTTATTGCTTATTGTAATAGAGGAAAATAATAGTATCTAACTCTAAATTGTGATTGGTGAAATTTACCATATGGGGTTAAAAAACTTTAGACTATAATTGATTGAGTTCTGAGTTTGAGTTCAGCTGTGTCTTGTCTGATGATCATTAAGTCAGTAATTCACAATTCATAGGAAATACCACAAATCACTCAGAGGGAATGTAGTCTTCAACTGTTACAGGGGAAGAACTGTGTCTGGGAAAAGTCAAAAAAGATGGATTTGGCCTTAATCCAAAGTAATTCCATTCTGACTCAATTTCCTTTCTGTGTTTTTTTTAAAAGATTGTCTCAGTTATTAATTGAATGGTTACATTGGGCAACTGTGGGTTAGGTATTATCTACATATACGTTCAGAATTAAATGGAGTAGAAGAATTAAGGCAATTATCTGGATAAGTCAAACCCCAAGACCCTGTAATCAAATATATTTTTGGCTTCAATTATTCAAAAATTGTTTCTTTTTTTGCTTCTGTTCTTCAAGTACATCTGAGATTCCACAGTTTTGCTTCACAATATCAAAACCACAAAGTATATATTTTCTACTCTAATCTCAAGTACTGTTCAAGGAATTCTTTTATATATATTCCTATATGATATTTCTGGTTGAATGAGATAACACTATACACTAATATATAGAGAGAAGTCTGACCTGAAATTTAAAAGCTAGACCAGATTTATCTAAGTCTTTAGATTTATATTTTCTCTCTCTCAGCATTCTATTACAGAACATTTTTTTCATAGGTCAGCGGTGAATCACTACATTGTTTCTCTATGCAACTAAAAATCTAAACTCCAAGATAATTCCAAAGAACTCATGATTTAAAATACTATTGCCTTGGGGCGGCTAGGTGGCACAGTGGATAAAGCACCAGCACTGGAGTCAGGAGTACCTGGGTTCAAATCCAGTCTCACACACTTAATAATTGTCTAGCTGTGTGGCCTTGGGCAAGCCACTTAACCCCATTTGCCTTGAAAAAGTAAAATACTATTGCCTTTAAAGAAAGAACTAATGTAGCATACTACTTCTTACTTTCTTTTTCTCATGTTGTGTATATATATATATGTGTGTGTGTGTGTGTGTGTGTGTGTGTGTGTGTTTTCTTTCATAACATGACTTATATGGAACTGTTTTTCATGATTACCAATGTAAATCCTATTTCAAATTGCTTATTGTCTCAAGGAGGGAAAAGGTGAGGGAGAAAATTTGGAATGCAAAATTTTATTTTTCAGTTTTTCAAGGGGTTAAGTGAGTTGCCCAAGGTCACACAACTAGGTAATTATTAAATGTCTGAGGCTGGATTTGATCTCAGGTCTTCCTGACTCCAGGACCAGTGCTCTATCCACTGTACCACCTAGCAGCCTCAGAATGCAAAATTTTAAAAAATGAATGTCAAAAATGCTTTTATATGTAATTAGGGGAAAGTTATATTCTAAAAGAAAGGAAAAGGATCCCAGGATAAAAACTCCAAGGATTGTAATAGCCAGAATGTAACAGCCAAATTCCAGAACTCTCAAATAAAGGAGAGAATATTGCAACTCAGCAAAAAAAAAAAAAAACATTCAAATACAAAGGAAACACAATCAGACTCACACAGGACCTATCAAATTCAACAATGAAGCATTGGAAGAACTGGAATAGCATATATCAAAGATTACAACCCTGAATGTACTAGCCTGCAAAATTCAGAATATACTGTCAGGGCAAAAGATGGATGTTCAATGAAATAGAGGACTTGCAGAATTTCCTGACACAAAGACCAGAACTGAACAGAGAATACAATCATGAAACACAGGACACAAGAGTTGCATAAAAGGGGGGGGAAGGAAATGAAATGGGGAAGGAAAAAAATAAAACAAAACAAAACAAATATTAGTTAAGACCATCAAATTGTATACAAGCCTAAAAGGGAAGATGACATTTATAACTCTTGAGAATTGTAGGTCTCTTAGGATAATTAAAATGTTGAAAATAATTGAAGAGACTGGACTTAGAGGATATGGGTATGCTTGGATCTTGTGTCTTCATTGAAAAGGTCCAAGATGACATCACTTTGTTTGAGACAAAAAGCCTTGATGAAAAGCATGGGTGCTAACTTAAAACTTAAGTGTCTTATTATCTTTGACTCACTTTAATCACATGGTACTTAGCACCTTATCTAATGAAGGCACTGTAAACTGGGCAGTCCTGAGTTGGTATCTCTGTAACTTACATCATTTGTACAGTTGTCAGGTGAAACCTCCAGAACCTCCCAGTACATTACAGATCTTTAAGATTCTGGCAGTTATTTAGACCGGGTTTGACTTAACCCATGCATCATTTAACAGTGTTAAGTACTGGGAGGGGGGTGAAGCTGAGGGGGGTAGAAAATAGGCCTGAGGGGAGGAGCACAAATAGTTCAAGAAATGACTTGATTGTAGATGATACTTTGGCCTATGAGAAAGACTGGAGGGTACTTGAAAAAGGAATAATGTAAAAATGATTATAATTGGGGCAGCTAGGTTGTTGGGGGCGGGGGGAAGAGGCTTGGTGGTCGCTTAGCTGGGGAAACATAATCCCCTTATAAAGGAATGTTACAGAACTCGGCCCCTCATTGTTTAAGAGTTCATGGGAGGGAGGACAGAAGGGATAAAATAATCCCCTTATAAAGGAATGTTACAGAACTCGGCCCCTCATTGTTTAAGAGTTCATGGGAGGGAGGACAGGGGGGATAAAAGTGTCTGCTGAGAGGTGGGGAGGGAGCGGGAATGTGATCACAGAAGAATAAAGACTCATGACCCACCTCAGGCGCTCTGTCTGGTTCTTCCCCCATCAAAGAGTGGGGGCCGGAGGTACCCCGAAGACTCACCACGCGTTGGACTGGTGAGTAAGAGGACGGACTAGCATTAAGAAGCCGGCGTTGTAAATAAAAACCCGGCAAGTGGTGCCGAAACCCGGGACCTGATTTTGCTAGGGAACGTCTGAATCCGCTGGTCGGATTCTCCAGACAGCCTCGGTCGTTGCCGACCGGGAGGAAGGAGAGGGCGTTTACTCTCAGATATTGCCTGAAGGACATATCCCTACTGTGTTGACTATGCTTTCTTTCTCTCCCCTTTCTCCTTCTGCTCTAATCACGCTCCTTGCCGTGCTGGCCTGTCTGATTGTGCCCTGCTTCCTCCTTCTCTTTTGCCGAACGGGAACTTTGCAGTTCTGCCACCTGTTAGGATTGCAGCCTCGGCTAGTAGACAGCATGGGGGGCCGGAATAGTATTCCCGCCTTTGAGCCGGAGGAAAAAGAGGCCGTTGCAGTGCAGCTTTATAAACTCTGCGCTAAGCATGGCTGTAAATTACCTATCAAGACGTGCCGTGCTTTTGTTGAGAATATCTGGAACATCTGCCCTTGGGTGCAACATAGTGGGATCCAACCAGATAAATGGAAGGTGGTAGGGCAGCAGATGGCCTCCTATAATGACACCTGCCTGGGAAAACTGACCCCCAAGGATTTTACAGTGTATAAGATAGTGGATGCAGCTCTGCATCCCCAGAAGGTGACTTTGGCACGAACAATCAGCACTCAGGTGGGTAGCTCGTTGGTGGGATCGGATTCAGAGGGCTCAGAGGAAGAGGGAAGGCCACTCCCTCCCCTGTATCCGTGGGAGGAACTTAGAAGAAACAATGGGGGAACAAGGGGCCCCCAGGGAGAAGATTCAGGGCCGGAAGTTTCCGAGCGCGGGAAGGGAGGGGTGCAAACAGTCCTCAGGGGTGGCAGGAAGAGGAGCGTGAGTAGGTGGGACCGGGAGGCTGCTGACGAGGAGGGAGAAGTCCGCGCTGATTGGACAGCTGCCGCGCCCCAGGCTTGGCGGCCCAGCCAGGAAACAGAGGCAAAAAATCCCCCGTGTTCCTTGTCCGCCCTTCAGAGATCCCCTCAAGGGCTCCGCCCATCCGGCCTACTTGCCACCAGTGCCTCCATAGCAATAGAGAAAGGGGAGGAGGTGGACTGGGATGACTGGGGCCTCTACCCGGTATTTACGGACCCCCTTACCGGAGCCCGAGACTACCACCCTGTCCCTTTTAAGATGCTTAAGGAACTTAAGGAGGCCGTGACTAAATACGGCCCAAGCTCCCCTTATGTAAAAAGACTGATGCAAAACCTCTTTGCTACGCACCCTTGGACCCCTGCTGACTTTGACGAAATTGCAGCCGCGTGCCTGGATGCCTCCTTATATTTAGCTTTTAAGGCTCAGGCCCGCAGAGAGGCCTCTAAGCTGGCAAAATCCCGAGGTTATACTCCCCTGGATTTAGCCATTGACCTCCTGTGTGGAACTGGAGCCTATACTGACCCTGCTGTTCAGGCCCAGTATGGCCAGTTTGAGCTAGAGACTGTTAAAGAAACACATGTTGCAGCTTGGGATAAGATTGGAGCCATGAAAGGGGGGAGAGCCACACAGAAGTTGGTTGGGCTGAAGCAGAGAGCAGATCAGACACCCCTCTCATTTGTGAACGAGGTTAAAGAGACCTTGATTAATGCCCAACCCTACGGGGTGAGAGGAATTTCTTTCTTTTTCAGGCCTTCTGATCATCGTAGGGATCCTTGGAGGTGCTCCATCTGAAGGAAATCCGACATGGGGAATACTCCGAGTTATTCCCTCTCCCCTTCCGGTAGCACGGAACTCCCCGATCTACCCTCGCCTGCTAGTGACCAATACATCGATGGGGCTCCCTTCTGCCTCGGTGGGGCCCCTCATGTGTGGCCACAGGGGAAAACATCGAGGATCCCATACCATGGAGGGATTGCCAGATGGCGGGAGGATACCCCCTTGAGGGTGAACAAGGACGCTGATTCTGGGAATCACCCTACTTGTTGTCTGTTTCTGCCGCCTAGCTAGGCGACAGAGGGGTTATATGCTTCTTACTCAGAAAGCCTTCATGGCCATAGAGACGGGGGAGGATCCCCAAGTCTGGCTAGCCGCCATGCATGACATGTGACACCTAGGGGTAAGACGAGGTAAACCCCAAGACGGGCAACTTCTCCTCACCCAGCCACCTAAGACAGGCCCTGAGGGTGTCGGGCGCCTAGGACGGGCAAGGTCCTGGGTTGAAGGAGATGACCTAAGACAGGGTTCCTCGCCCCCGGCTATCAGAGGCCAGTAGAAATGACACCACTTAAGGCTAACCTCAGCACCGCTTAAGGTCACACCAAGTGATAACCTTGTAAAACAGAAAGGGGGAGATGTTGGGGGCGGGGGGAAGAGGCTTGGTGGTCGCTTAGCTGGGGAAACATAATCCCCTTATAAAGGAATGTTACAGAACTCGGCCCCTCATTGTTTAAGAGTTCATGGGAGGGAGGACAGAAGGGATAAAATAATCCCCTTATAAAGGAATGTTACAGAACTCGGCCCCTCATTGTTTAAGAGTTCATGGGAGGGAGGACAGGGGGGATAAAAGTGTCTGCTGAGAGGTGGGGAGGAAGCGGGAATGTGATCACAGAAGAATAAAGACTCATGACCCACCTCAGGCGCTCTGTCTGGTTCTTCCCCCATCAAAGAGTGGGGGCCGGAGGTACCCCGAAGACTCACCACGCGTTGGACTGGTGAGTAAGAGGACGGACTAGCATTAAGAAGCCGGCGTTGTAAATAAAAACCCGGCACTAGGTGGTACAGTGAAAAGAGTACTACTGACCCTGGAATCAGGATTGAGTTCAAATCAGACCTCAGACACTTAATAAATACCTAGCTGTGTGACCTTGGGCAAGTCACTTAACCCATAGATTTGCCAAAAATAAAAATAGTTATAATAATAATTTTATGTAATTTAAATTAGTACTGCTTATCAAGCAATCATGCAAACAATCTGTGATTATACCTTGATAACAATATGAACTTATCAAGCAATGAAATAATCAAACTGAGGATACCTGATTAATAGTACTAGAGCAATAAATAACACCAAGGGAAGAGGCATGAAGATTTATAATTTTAGAGTGAAAGAAGGGAATATGTGAATGCTGAGTAAATTATATTCCATGGAATTTGCTCAGAGAGGGAATAAGATACATTCCTGCTTGGGTTTAAAAATCTACCTTAATCTACATGGAAGCTGGAGGAGGCAGGGTTCCAGATGGATTTACAGGTGAATTCTACCAAACATTTAAGGAATAATTAATTCCTATTCTTCATAAAATATTTTTTAAAAATAGGAGAGGAAGGAGTTCTGCTAAACTCCTTTTATGACACCAACATGGTGCTGATACCTATACCAAGAAAAACCAAAACAAACAAAGAAAATTATAGACCAATCTCCCTAATGAATATTGATGCAAATATCTTAAATAAAATTGTAGCAATGAGACTACAGCAAACTACTACTAGGATAATACACCATGATCAGTCGGGATTTATACCAGGTAGGCAGGGATAGTTCAACATTAGGAAAACATTCAATATAATTGAACATATCAATTACAAAATCAACAGAAAAAACCTTTTGATAAAATTCAATATCCATTACTATTAAAAACACTAGAAAGTTTAGGAATAAATAGAGTTTTCCTTAAAGTAATAAATAGTATCTATCTAAAAACCATCAACAAATATGTAATTAGAAAAAACTGGGAGCATTTCCAATAAAATCAGGGGTGAAACAAGGATGCCCATTATCACCATTACTATTCAGTATAGTACTAGTAATCCTAGCTGTAGCAATAAAAGAAGAAAAAAGAAATTGAAGGAATCAGAAACAGCAATGAGAAAGCAAATTCCACTCTTTGTAGATGATATGATGGTATACCTAGAGAAACCAAGAAAATCATCTAAAAATCTCCTTGAAACAATCAGTAAAGTAGCAGAATATAAAATAAACCCACATAAATCATCAGCTTTTCTATATATGAACAACAATGCCCAAGAGCAAGAGATAGAAAGAGAAATTCCATTTAAAATAACTATAGACAACATTAAATATTTGGGAATCTACCTCCCAAGACAAACCCAGAAACTGTATGAACAGAATTATAAAGCACTTCTCACCCAAATAAAGTCAAATCTAAATAATTGGAAAAATGACAAATGCTCATAGTTAGGTTGAGATAAAATAATAAAAAATGACAATTTTACCCAAATTAAGTTACTTATTTAGTGCCATACCAATCAAACTACCAAAGAACTACCTTACCAACCTAGGAAAAAAATAGTTAAAAAAAAGGCATCTGGATTAACAAAAAGTCAAGAATAGCAAGGGAATAAAAAAAGAATAGTAAGGGAACTGATGGAAAAAAATGTAAAGGAAGGTGGTCTAGCTCTACTAGATCTAAAACTATACTATAAAGCAGTTGTCACCAAAATTCTCTGGTACTGATTAAGAAATAGAGTAATGGGGGAACAGCTAGGTGGTATAGTAGATAGAGCACCAGCTCTGGAATCAGGAGCACCTGAGTTCAAATCCAGACTTAGACACTTAATGATTAGCTATCTGTGTGACCTTGGGCAAATCACTTAACCCCATTGCCTTGCAAAAAAAAAATAGAGTAATTGATCAGTGGATTAGGATAGGTCCAAAAGAAACTGCAGTAAATGAGTACAACAATCTACTACTTGTCAAATGCAAAGACACCAGCTTCTGGGATAAGAACTCACTTTTGACAAAAATTGTTGGGAAAACTGGAAAATGTATGGCACAAACTAGGCATAGTTTTACACCTTTACCATTTTACACCTTTACACATTTTACACCTATACCAAAATAAGGTCAAAATAGGTACAGAAGTTAGACATAAAGTGACACCATAGATAAATTAATATAACAAGAAATTATCTATTGATCTATGGAAAGGAGATAAATTTATGACTAAACAAGAATTAGAGCACATTATAAACTGCAAAATGAATGATTTTGACAATATTAAATTAAATGTTTTTACACTAATAAAATCTATGCTGCCAAAATTAGAAGGAAAGCAAAAAGCTAGGAGACAATCTTCACAACTCGTTTTGATGAATGTCTCATTTCTAAAATATTTAGAGAATTGCATCAAATTTATAAAGTCACAAGTCATTCCCTAATTGATAAGTAGTCAAAGGAATTAAAATATAATCATATGAAAAATGTTCCAAATCATTATTGATTAGAGAAATGCAAATTAAAACAACAATAAGGTATTACTTCACACCTATCAGATTGGCCAAAATGAGAAAAAGAGAAAATTATCAATATTGGAGAAGTTGTGGGAGGATTGGGGCATTTGTGCCTTGCTCTTGAAGCTGTGAATGGATCCAGCCTTTCTGGAGAGTAATATGGAACTATGCCCAAAGAACTCTTCAAATAAAACTGTTCAAACCCTTTAACCCAGCAATTCAAATTCTAGGTTTTTTTTTTATCCAGAAGAAATTATTTTTTTAAAAAAGGGAAAAATCCTACATTTCCAAAATATTTATAGCAGCTCTTTTTGTAGTTGTTAAGAATTGGAAATTGAGGGGATGCCATCAATTGAGGAATGGCTAAACAAGTCATGGTACATGAATACTATGGGATATTTTTGTTCTAGAAGAAACCATTCAAAGCATGGAATGATTTACAGGATCTGATGTTGAGTGAAGGGAGTAGAATCAAGAGAACAATGTATATATCTACAACAACATTATGAGATGAACAAACTCGATTGAAGGAGCTCCTTTCAGAAGTTCAGAGAACTAAGACAACTGTGGTAGACTAACCATGGACTAGGTTATCCCCATCCAGAGCAAGAAAAACAAAACAAAACACACACAGCACCCCCCCCATATCTTCAGAATTTCATGAAAAAATTATCTCTTATGCACTTCTTTCCCTTAATCCTACTACCTCATCCAAAAATAACTAATCTGCAAATATATTTCCCAAAATATGTATGCACAATACTAACCTGACTTTGTCACTGAGGGGAGGGGTGGGTAAGGGAGACTGGAAGGAAATTTTGTAACTTAAAATTATACATGTGCATAAGGATGAAAATAAATTTTTAAAAATGTAAAAAAAAAGAAAGGAAAAAGAAAACAAAAGAAATGCTTCCCACCTGCTTATTACTGAGTCTGACTATAAGGTGGAATTGTTACCACATGGTTAGTTATCAACCATTGCTCTTCCCTGAAGTCAAATAGAGCTAAGGATCTTTTAACCTGAAGTAAAAGCATTTAGTCATCAATATGTTTGATGTTGTTGTAATCATGTCCTAGCTTTTTCTGTTTATAGCAAATCACCACAAAGTGGCAAGTCATTAGGAGATATGGGTACATACTTGATTTTCCCTGCTACCACACAGTGTTCCCCTACAAGCTAAAAAGATCAATGCTACCAGGGTTGCTACAAGATATATGACATTATCAACTAGCTCAAATATTTGCTGGGTTCATCGAGTTCCATTTTATTCTCTATTGCTGTTCTTTTCTTCATTTTTGGCCCTTGTCTACTTCATATCTTTGTGAGATTCATTCCTCCAGGTTAGAAGCAATGCATCTGAGTAGCCACAGCTGGATATTAATCTCTACCCATTTTGGGAAGTCAATACTCCTTGGACAGTGCCTCACTCAATTTCTGGAGGCACGTAAACCATTCCCTAAATAGGACCTGCTAGGCAGGTCTTTATCAGCCCTATGTCCACCTTTTCATCTGGAAGTAGTTTCAGAAGAAGAAATCTTCATCCCAAATCCCAAATGAATTTGATCCCATATTGTTTAAGAAGAAAATGTATCAGAAAAAATATTAGGTAAAGTAAAATGTTATATAATTTTTTTTCTTTAGTGGCCTCTTATCTCAATGTTAATCCCATCTCATTACCTCTCAGAAGCTGCTTAAGACCCACTTATCCACATTCCATTATCTAGAATAGTTTCCATTGTTGAACCTTTCCAATTAAAACTATCTTGCACAGTTTGATAGTCAGATATATACTTGAAGTTGGTGCTCCAGAAGCTTTCTCTTTACTAAGATTTAAATCCACTTAGAGAAACCACCTCAACTCTTACCCCTTTCTCAGAATTCATACTTCTCATCCAAATATCCCTAATTATCTTATCTCTGCTCTCTGAGCTACTTCTTCCATCAGTGTATCCCAGTGTATCCCAAATAATGTCATCTTTAAAAACTCAACCTCTCCATAATTGAGTTGCTGTGTCCCTTACAGCCCACTCTTGGGGCATGATCCCCACCAAAAAACTGAGATCCCTATAGCTAACTCTCATGTCTCAATACTTCTCAGATACTGCAGATGCCCTAGGATCAACCCTGTTACAACAGCTTGTAATTGCCTTTTACTTTCTTTACTATTTATCCCCTGCTAAGCTGTTATTAATCCCCATAGAGATCAGTTGCTTCCAACTGAATTTACTGACTTTTTCTCTCCCTTTCTTTCTGCTAATCACAGGAATATGTAATAAACCCTTTTGTTCGATAATTTCCTCTGGGTAAATAGTCAGTCATGAATATGTTCACACATTCTCAAACCCAAAACTGATATGGGGTTAACTGAAGTGCTTAACTTGGAGTCTGAAATCAAAGGGTTATTGTGAAATTATAGTATCCTCATTTTGTGTGTAGAGCCCCAACAGAGAATTACTGACATAAGCTTATCTTTGTAAACTATATCAAACTTGTATAATACCAAGGGCAGAACACATCCTTGCACCATTATCTCTAAGGAAACTTGTTCCTCCTCCCTTTCTGAGAAATTTCTGTCTTGAAAAATTTTCAAATGAAAAATTCCCTAGCCTATGAATATTAGTTGACCAAAGTCCAAGACTTTTCTTTAAAAAGTCCTCTTCTCATTGTCTATAACCAGTCAACTGTGTTAAATCCTTTTTTCTTGACTTCATGAACTTTTATGCATAATAAAGATTAGCTGAAACAGATTTCTGTCTATGTGAGTTTTCTCACAATTGACTACAAACTGGGCAGGTTGGGTTGGGGGAGAGGGTACCAGGCCCTAGAATCTTTCTAAGTCCCTTCTCTGGTCATTTTTGTGTTGAAACCCAGGAATTCCCTTTGTGGATCCAAGGAATCTCAGTCAAAAGGAAATAAGTGTTTTCCCTTTAGCTTTCCTATTCCCTCCCTTGTCCCTTCTCTCCAAACAGCCAGGTCCCTCTGGAGCCCTCATTCTCCAGTGATTAATCCCCTGGAAAGTCTTTGTTTTGCAGCAGTGACAACAGTTTGCAACTGGATAGGGAAATGATTACTGTTTTTAGCCCCACTACAAAAGTCTCTCTAAAAAAGGGATTCTTCTTTTGTCACTCAGTTATTCTTTTTCACCTTTTATCCTTTGGAATGTCAAGGCTTGAAAGAAGGCTGTGAGGGAAATAAGATAAGGATTTTTAACTCTCAAGGATTTCTCCTTTGGGATGTCTTCTGGATCACTGGGAAAAATTCAGAGCAGGTGAGCTCAAACAGGAGCACCTTATTTTCCCCTTATAACACCACTTAGTCTCATTAATATCCTGTAATTCCAAGAAAAAATGGTCAAAAATAATGAGTCTCTAAATTTTAATGCAGTTTGTCAACTTGACTTTTTTTCCTGCCACATTGGTAAGTGGATAGAAATCAATTACATTCTGTCCTTTGTTAGAATATGTGGCAAAATTCCAAAGTGCTGGCAAATAAAATTGCTCCTAATTAAGATATTCTCCATTCCCTCTCTATCCCAGCAGAAAACCCCTGAGCAACCCTTCTCAGGAAGTTCATAACCTCCATTCCCACCAGACACCTCCTTCTTCCCTGGATCCCAGGGGCTGCTAGGCTGAAGCATGGAATTCCAAAATCTGGCCTGGATTTAGCATCCTCTGACCCACCCTAAATATTCTTATCTCCACTAGCTGTTTTGGATCTTTATGCTTAGATCTTCTACCACCCCCCTCCCATGGGGGGGGTACTATAAAGATGACAGTAATAGGGAAAGAAGAGACCATATGTGCTACTTGTTGGAAGACAAAATATAGGGAATTAAAAATCAAATTAATTATGAAAAGCTTAAAGAGAAAACCCACCATCCCAATTAATGCCCTGCACTGAAATGCAGCTACATTCGTCTACTTCTCAAACATCATTGTCCAATTTTTGAATTCTTTTTTTCTGCCCTCAACATTATTTAGAGGACCATGAGAAATTTTCAAACCTGTAGAGATGAGTATGATTGGAAAAAAAAATCTAAAAGTTTCTAAACTGGCATAAGATTTTTTTTCCTGTACTGATAAAATGTCTTTACTAGGTGGAACTGGAGTGTGATCAAGAGCACAGAACTGAAACTAGTGCATGGCAGGGCACATAGGGGACCAGTCAGATGTTCTCAGCCATAGGCAAGATCTGCAGCAGAGACTTCTGAAGTAATGGCTCAGCAAGTCAGTTAGGAGGACTCTAACATAAGTAATGCTACATTACCTATTCAGCCAGCATGTCTGGACTGAATGACACAGTCCATGAGCAAGCTTCTAGAGTTCACAATACAGGAAAGTTGCTTAGTGTGCCCCTACTCCAATGCAAGAAGCTTGGGACAGCAAATAGGAACAAAACTTGAGGATTTCTGTGGTGGAGCCAAGATGGCAATGTTATGCTCCCAGAGCTTTTCCCTACCAAAGATAAATGAAGACTCTTCTCTGGCATTCACACTACAGATCACACCAAGTAAAAGGGAAGATTCAAAGAAATTTTCAACTGTAGACATCATGGAGGATCTTCAGTGAAGATCTATCTCTTTGAGGAGAAAGAGGAAGTCCAGAAGGTGGGGGAAAGCTAGCTGGAGGCTTTTAGCCACAGAACAATTCAGGTCCCAGCAGCTTAACAATAGCAGAAATCCTGACAGTTAGATAGCAAGCTAGCAGGGATGATACTGATCCCCAATCCCAAAGTCTGAACCCTGAGAACACCGGAGTAAAAGACAGGTCTGGGTTGGGAACAAACCACTATTAAGTCTTGAACCTGGACATAAAGGGGGAAACAAACCTGCGCAAAGGCAAGGCCTCTACTGCATTGGCAACATCTTGGCCAACAACAAGCCAGGGATCAGACCCTAGCCCCAAGGGAAAAAAAAAACTTGGATCTATACACCCTATACCCCAGGAGAAGACCTAAAACAATAAATATGAGCAAAAAAGGTAAAAGAGTGTTCACTATAGAAAACTACTTAATAGACAAAAAAGATAACAATACCATGTTTGAAGAAGAAAGCAGTGAAAAATCACTCACGGGGGAAGTAGCAAAACAGTCTATAAATTGGACTCAAATATAAAAACTCTTAGAAGAGTTTTTAGAACAGAGGAAGAAGAAAAATGGAAAGAAGAAATGAGAGTCATGCAGGAAAAATTATGGAAAATTGGTCAAAGAAATTAACTCCTTTAAAAGTAAAAATAACCAGCTGGAAACGGAAACAAAAGATAATTGAAGAAACTAAAACCTAAAAATTAGAATTGAACAAATAGAAACCAAGGAATCTACAAAATAAAAAGGCTGAAAAAACTGAACAAAATGTAAAGCACCTTTGAGGAAAAAAATTACATGGAAAAAGAAATTCACGAGAGACAATCTGCAAATCATCAGACTACTAGAAAGCCTAGATCAGGAAGTTATAAGGGAAAACTGTCCAAATCTACTAGAACAAGTAAGAATTTAACCATTGAAAGAATCCACAGCACCCCTCCAGAAAGAGACCCCAGAATAAAAACTCCCAGGATTGTAATAGTCAGAACATAATGGCCAAATTCCATAACTCTAAAATAAAGGAGAAAAAATTTCAAACAGCAAAAAGAAAACAATTCAAATACAAAGGAAACACAGATTCACAAAGGACTTATCAGCTTCAACATTAAAGCATGTACAAAGACCTGGAATACTATATTTCAGGAGCCGGGGATGGGGGGAGGTGGATTTTTTTTAAAGCAGGAGGTGAATTTTCAATGAAATAGAGGACTTCCAGAATTTCCTGACACAAAAACCAGAACTGAACAGAGAATTCAACCAAATATACAACTCAAGAATTGCAAAAAAAAAAAAAAAAAAAGGCAAAGGAAAAAGGAGAAGGAAAAAACAAAACAAAACAAAAGAAGTGTTGATCAAAATTGTCAAATTGTATATAACCCTAAAAGGGAAGATATAACGCTTCTAATTCTTTAGAACTTTACTTCTCTTAGGATAATTAAAGGGTCAATTATAATTAAAGAGAATGAACTTAAAGGATATGGGTATAGTTTGGTCTTCTCTCTCCATTGAAGAGGTCCAAGATGACATCACTGTGTTTGAAACAAAAATCTCTGAAGAAAAGCAGGGATGTTAACTTTAGACTTAAGTGTTTCAGTATGCTTTGTCCTACTTTAATTCTACTTTGCTCAGTACCTTGTCTAGTGAGGGCATCATAAACTACAAGAACCCGAGTCATTGTCTCTGTAACTTAGAATCATTTTAAAGTTCTCAGGTGAGATCTCCAGAGCCTCCCAGTACTTAGAAATCTTGAAGATTCTTGCAGTTAATCAAATCAGGGTTTTACTTAACCAGTGCTTCACTTAACAAAGGGTTAAGTACTCTGGGTGAAGAAGGGGGGAGGTAAAGTGGGAGAGAGAATAGGCCTTGATTCATATAACAAGAGGTTAAGTGCCCTGACCCTGGGTGAGGAAGGCAGGGGGAAAAGGGGGTGTAGGAGAAAAAATAGGCCTAGAGGGGAGGGGCACAAACAGTTCAAGAAATGATATGGATTTCAATGATAATTTCGCTCATAAGAAGGATTATTTGTACTTGAAAGATACTTTTGAAGGGGGTAAGGTAAAAAATAATTATAATTTGATGACATTTGAGACAATGCTGCTTATCAAGCAATCAATCAAACAATCTGTGATATACCTTGATAAAAATATGAGCTTATCAAGCAATCAAATAACCAAATTGTGATTGATGATACCTGATTAACAGTATTAGAACTATAAATGACACCGAGGGAAGAGGTGCAAAGATTTATAATTTTAAAGGGAAAGAAGGGAGAATGTGAATGCTGAGTAAATTCTATTCAATATATTTAGCCTAGAATGGGAATAAGATATATTCCTACTTGATTTTAAAAATCTACCCTAATCTACACAGAAGGATCTTTATAAAGGAAGAAGGGACTGATAAAAGGAAAGGTGAAGGTAAAAGTGAAAATAAACTGAAAGTTAAATTTTTAAAAGAAAAGTCAAAGGGAAAAGGTGGTAAATTTTTGGTGAAGAGGAATAAGAGAAAAGGAAGGAGAAAAATAAAATGTAGAAAGATAACATGGAGTGAAATTCAGAATTACTAATCTTAACTGTGAATGTAAATGGGATGAACTGTCTCATAAAATGGAAGCAGATAGCAGAATGGATTAAAAATCAGAATCTTAGAATATGTTATTTATAAGAAACATATTTGAAGCAGAGAGATACACACAGGGTAAAAGGAAAAGGTTGGAGCAAAATATATTATGTCACAGTTGAAGCAAAAAAATCAGGGCTAGCGACCCTAATCTCATATAAAGTAAATGAAAAATTAAAAGGAATAAGAAAGCAAACTACATCTTATTTTAATATTTATTTATTCTCTTTTTGTACAAATAATGTTTTTTATATACCTTAATAAAATATTCTTGTTTAAGAGTAAACAGAATACCCCCTACCCCCACAAAATATAGACTCACTTGAGCGATAGAGGAGAGAAAAAAATTAAAATTAAAAAAAATAATAGTAATAATTGTAGGTATGGCCAGGTGGCCCAAAGGATGGAGCCCCAGCCTTGGAGCCAGGAGCACCCGAGCCCATATCTGGCCCCATACACCCAACAATCACCCAGCCATGTGACATGTAAGCCACCCCAACCCCACTGCCCTGCAAAAAGCAAAAAAGGAAAAAAAAAGACCCAAAATAAAATAAAATAGTAATACTAGTAGGGGTGGCTGGTTGGTGGACAGAGCATTGGCCCTTGAGCCAGGAGCACCTGGGTCCAAATCTGGCCTCAGACACCCAAAGATCACCTGGCTATGATGCTCCAGGCAGGCAACCCAGCCCCATTTGCCCTGTACCGCCCCCAAATAATAATAATAAAAAATGTGCTTCAGTCTTTGTTCCAACACTCACAACTCTGTTGCAGGTGGATCACATTCTTTATGGTAAGTCCATCGCAAAAGTTACTTCCATATTTTTCCACTGTTGCCATTGCTGATCACAACTCCCTCCTTTCATATTTCTCCACTACCATATACTATATTTTCTCTCTCCTTTCACTCTGACTCTGCTGTAGGGTAGCTGAGTGGCACAGCAGACAGATCCCTGGTCCTGGGGCCAAGAGGCCCCGAGGCCCCCTACCACCCCTTAGACCCAGCATCCACTTGGCCATCTGGACAGGCCATCCAATCCCAGCCCCTTGCAAGAAGTAAAAAGGAAAATGTTTTATATCTGACCAATCTCCCCCCATGGTCCATCCTCTCCTCCATCACTTACATCATCACCCCCTTCCCCTTGTTCACCTCCCTCCTTCTTACTCCAGATGCCTATACCCCATTGAGTATATATATATATATATATATATATATATATATATATATATATACTGTTTCCTCTCCTAGCCACCTCTGATGAGAGTGAAGATTCACTCATTCCCCCTTGCCTTCCCCGCTTCCATATCATTGCAGTAGCTCATTGTAATAAAGAAAAAACTTATTATATGAGATATCTTGGCCTATTCCCCCTCTCCTTTTTCTTTCTCCCATTACATTTCCCTTTTTTTCTATTGACTCCATTCTTACACCATATTTTATCTTCAAATTCAGCTTTCTCCTGTGCTTCAACTATAAAAGCTCCCTCTACCTGTTCTATTAACTAGGAAGGTTCATATGAGTATTATCAGTGTCATTTTTCTATACAAGAATATGTGCAATTCATCATCATTAAGTCCCTCATATTTTCCCCTTCTCCTCCAATCTCTATGCTTCACCTGAGTCCTGTATCTGAAGATCAAACCTTCTGTTCAGTTCTGGCCATTCCAACAGGAACATTTCAAATTCCCCTGGTTCATTGAAAGTCCATCTTTTTTCCATGGAAGAAGACATTCAGCCTTGCTGGGTAGTTGATTCTTGGTTGCATTCTAAGTTCTTTTGCCTTCTGGTATATTATATTCTAAACCCTATGAGATTTTAATGCAGTTGATGCTAAGTCCTGTGTGATCCTGACTGCAGCACCACAATATTTGAACTGTGTCCTTCTGGCTGCTTGTAATATTTTCTCTTTGACTTGGGAGTCCTGGAATTTGGCTATAATATTCCTAGGGGTTGGTTTTTTGGGATCTCTTTCTTGGGGGGATCGGTGGATTCTTTCCATTTCTAGAATATCAGGGCAATTTGCCTGTAGTAATTCTTTGAAAAGGATGTCAAGGCTCTTTTCCTGATCATGACTTTCAGGTATTCCAATAATTTTTAAATTATCTTTCCTAAATCTATTTTCCATATCAGTTGTTTTTTCAATGAGATGTTTCACATTTTCTTCTAATTTTTCATTTTTTTGGTTTTGAAGTAATGAATCCTGGTTTCTCATAAATTCATCAATCTCCCTGAGTTCTGTTCTTTGTCTGAAGGATTTGTTTTCCTCAGAGAGTTTTCTTATCTCTTTTTCAATCTGGCCAATTTTGCTTTTTAAAGCATTCTTCTCCTCAATAACTTTTTGAACTGTTTTATCCATTTGACCTAAGCTGGTTTTTAGCATGCTATTTTCTTCAGCATTTTTTTGGATTTCCTTGACTAGGCTGCTGACTTCATTTTCATGTTTTTCCTGCATCTCTCTCATTTCTTTTCCCAGTTTTTCTTCTAACTCCCTCATTTTATTTTCAAAGTCTTTTTGAGCTCTGTCATAGCCTGAGACCAATTTCTGTTTTTCTTGGAGTCTTTAGATGCAGGAACTTGTGCGTCCTCATCTTCAGACTGAGTATTTTGATCCTTCTTGGGCTCATATGGAAAATATTTCTCAATGGTGTTCCTCTTATTTCTCTGCTTGCTCATTTTCCCAACCTAAGCCTGTTTTGGGGGTGCTTCTTGAGCTTTTGGGACACTCTCACAAGGGTCTCAGTGTGTGAGGCTCTGTCCTCCCTCCTTGTCTGTGAATGACCATACACCCCCTGCCTCTGCCACTGGACTGAGGTGGAGAGGGCCCCCTGCTGTTCTGTGGGAGGCCCTAGACTGTGATCAGGATCTGAATGTGGTCAGAGCCCCAGAGTCCTGTTCCAGGGCAGAGCTTTACAGACTCTCTTCACTCCCCTCCCTAGGTTCAATGGGTTCATGCCCTGGGGGATCCTGCTTACCGGCTCCGCCTGCTGCTGTTTCTGGATCTGGGCTGCTGAAAGACCACTGTGTGCTCACTGTGTGCTCACTGTATGCCCTGAGGGCTGGGTTTCAGGAGCTCACTCTGGCAGAGGTACCCAGCTGGTCCCCCACAGAGTGTTGCTCAGGAAACTCCCCCTGCTGTGGCTCCCAGCTCCCTGGGGCTGCCTCCAGGAGGCTGAAGTTCTATTGCTCTGGTGGGCCACCCCTTTGGCAGGCTGCCCCTTCAACCCTGGGGAGCAGAGCCTTTATGCTCTTTTCCAGGTTACCTTGAGTAGGAGAACTGCCTCACTGGGTCCCTCTGCGGCTTCTGTCTCTCGAAAATTTAGTTAGAGTCCTTAGCTTATGAGTTTTATGAGAGAGCACCTAAGAGACATTCCTCTCTTGTCACCGTCTTGGCTCTGCCCACTGAAACTACATCTTCTTAAAAGGCATCATTGAATCTATATCATTATTAAACATGTATGCCCCTAGTGGTATAGCATTCAAATTCCTAGAGGAAAAGCTGAGTGAATTACAAAGAGACAAAGATAACAAAATTTTAATAAAGGGAGGCCTCAATCTCCCTCTCTCAGAACTAGATAAATCCAACAACAAAATAAGCAAGAAGGCAGTTAAGAAGGTGAATGAAATCTTAGAAAAACCTAGATATGACAGACCTCCAGAGAAAACTCAATGGGAACAGAAAAGAATATACCTTTTTCTCTGCAATTTTGGCACCTATACTAAAACTGACCATATACTGGGGAACAAATACCTTATAATCAAATGCAGGAAGGCAGAAATTTTAAATACATCCTTCTCAGATCATGATGCAATAAAAATTACATGTAATAACAGGTCATTGGAAGATAAACCAAGAACTAATTAGAAATTAAATAACTTTATCTTAAATAATGGTGTGAACATTTAAATAAAGGTGTGAACACTGAGTAAAACCTATTCAATAAATTTAAGGAAGAGAGGGAATAAGATACAGTCCCACTTGGGTTTAAAAATCTGTCCTACTCTAGAAGGAAGTCAGGGGAAGAGGGAGAGAAAGAAAAAGCAGGAAGAGACTAAGAAAAGGGAAGGTAAAGATATAAGTGAAAATAAAATTAAAATTAAAATTAAAAGAAAAGTTAAAGGAGAAAGGAAGTAAAACTTTGGCGAGGAAGAATAAGAAGAAAGCAAAGAGAAAAACATAAATGGGGAAGTTAACATGGAGGGAAATACAGAATTAGTCATTTTAACTATAAATGTGAATGTGATGAATTGTCCCATAAAACAGAAGCAAATGGAAGATTGGATTAAAAATCAGAATCTTACAATATGTTGTTTACAAGAAACATATCTGAAGCAGGGAGATACACCAAGAGTAAGGTAAAAGGCTGGAACAAAATATATTATACTTCACTTGAAGTAAAAAAATCAGGAGTAGCAATTCTGATCTCATTCAAAGAAAAAACAAAAAGAAAGGAAACTATATCTTCTTAAAAACGACCATAGGTAAGGGGTAGCTAGGTGGCACAGTAGATAGAGCACCGGCTCTGGAGTCAGAAGTACCTGAGTTTAAATCCAGTCTCAGACACTTAATAATTACCTAGTTGTGTGGCCTTGGGCAATCCAGTTAACCCCATTGCCTTGCAAAAAAAAAAACCCGACCATAGTCAATGAAGCTTTATCTTTATTAAGTGGTATAGCATCCAAATTCTTAGAGAAGAAATTGAGTGAATTACAAGGAGACATAGAGAGTAAAACTTTAATAATGGTGAACTTCAGCCTTCCTCTCTCAGAACTAGCTAAATCTAATCAATAAAATAAATAAGAAGGTGAATAATCTTAGAAAAATTAGGTATGATAGACCTCTGGAGAAAACTTAGTGAGAATAGAAAAGAATATACCTTTTTTCTCCAGTACATGGCACCTATACCAAAATTGGCCAAAATACTATGGCATTAAAAACTTACATTCAAACGCAGAAAGGCAGAAATAATAACTGCATACTTTTTCACATAAGGACGTGAAAAAAATTACATGTAATAAAGGATTATGGAAAGATAAAATAAATTCTAATTAGAAACTAAATGTTTAAAATCAATTTTAAAAAATGAATGCATCAAACAATAAATCATAGAAACAATCAATAATTTCATCCAAGAAAATGATAACAATGAGACATCATACCAACATTTATGGGATTCAGCCAAGGCAATTTTTAGGGGAAATTTTGTATCTCTAAATGTTTATATGAATAAAATAGAGAAAGAAGAGATCAATGAATTGGGTATGCAATTAAAAAATCTAGGGAAAGAACAAATTGAAGATCTCCAATTAAATACCAAATTAGAAATTCTAAAAATAAGGGAGAAATTAATAGAATTGAAAGCAAGAAAACCATTGACTTCATAAGTGAAACTAAGAGATGGTTTTTATAAAAAAAATCAACAAAATAGGTAAATCTTTCATCAATCTAATTTTTTTTAAAAAGGAAGAAGATAACCAAATTATCAGTATCAAAAATGGAAAGGGTAAACTAAACTACCAATGAGAAGAAATTAAAGAGATAATTTGGAACTATTTTGCTGAACTGAGAATATTTAAAAATACAACTACTCAGATTAATAGAAGAGGAAATAAAATACTGAAATAACCCCATTTCAGAAAAAGAAATTGAAGAAACCACCAATAAACTCACTAAGAAAAAATTTCCAAGTCCAGATGGATTTACAAGTGAATTCTACCAAAAATTTAAGGAACAATTTAATCCTATTCTACACAAACTGTTTTAAAAATAGGAGAAGGAGCTCTGTCAAATTCCTTTTATGACACCAAAATTATGCTGATACCTAAACCAGAAAGAACCAAAACAGAAAAAGAAAATTATAGACCAATCTCCCTAATGAATATTGATGCAAAAATAAAATTTTGCAAAGAGATTGTAACAAGTTATTACTAGATTAAGAGATAGTTCAAACTATTGTTCTATTAGAAACCAGGAGGGATGGGATTTCAGGGAAACCTGGAGGGATTTGCATGAGCTGATGCTGAGTGAGCTGAGCAGAACCAGAAAAACACTGTACACCCTAACAGCAACATGGGAGTGATGTTCAACCTTTAAGGACTTGCTCATTCCATCAGTGCAACAATTGGGAACAATTTTGGGCAGTCTCCAAAGGAGAGTACCATCTGTATCCAGATAAGGAGCTGTGGAGTTTGACCAAAGTGCAAGGACTATTCCCTTTAATTTAGAAAAAAACAGATAGCTTATTGTCTGATCTTGTTACCTCTTAGACTTCTCTTCTCTTTAAGGATATGATTTCTCTCTCATCACACCCAATTTGGATCAAGGTACAACATGGAAACAAAGTAAAGACTGACAGAGTGCTTTCTGTGGGGGGGAGGGGGGAGGGAAGCATTATTGAGGGGGAAATGTAAAACTCAAATAATATCTTTAATAAAAATAAATTTAAATTAAAAAAAAGAAATTGTGAATGGCTAGATTTTAGAGAATCATGGAAAATCTTGCACAAATTGATACTGAGTGAAATAAGCAGAACCAAGTGAACACTGTATACATTAGCAACAACATTGTGAGATGATCAAATATGATGGATGCAGCTCCTCTCATCAGTTCAGAGATTCAGGACAATTCTGAGAGATCTACTATGGACAATGCCATCTACATCCAGAGGGGGAAAAAAAGGAGAGCAAAGCATACTATGTTCACTTTTTCAAAACTTCTTTTATGTTTTTCCTTTCTTTTTCACAATTTTTTCTTCTTTTTTTTCATAGCAGGACTAATGTAGAAATATGATAAACATAAAATATTATTGAACATGTACAACTCTTTCCAGATCATTCACTATCATGAGGAGGGGGAAGGAAAGGGAGGATGGTAGAAAAATGTGGAACTCATAAATTTGCAAATAGATGAATATTTAAAACTACCTATGCATGTCATTGAAAAAATGAAATAAATTTTCAATTGAAAAAAAAGAGATAGTTCAATATTAGGAAAACACTCAACATAATTTAACAGACTAATAACAAAACCAACAAAAATCATATAATTATCTCAGTAGATGCTGAAAAAGCCTTTGACAAATTTTAAATCCATTCTTATTAAAAGTAGAAAGTACAGTAATTAATGGAACTTTCCTTAAAATAATAAGCAGTATCTATATAAAACCAATAACAAATATTTATGTAATGGGAATAGGCTTGAATCATTTCCAATAAGATCAGGGGTAAAACAATGATACCCATTATCACCATTACTATTCAATATAATATTAGAAATGTTAGTTTTAGCAATAAGAGAGGAAAAAGAAATTGAAGGAATCAAAATTGGCATTCAGGAAGCAAAGCTTTCACTCTTTGCAGTTAATATGATTGAATACTTAGAGAATCAGAGAAAAGTATCTTAAAAACTATTTGAAACTATTGACACATTCAGCAAAGAAACAGGATATAAAATAAAGCCACATAAATCATCAGCATTTCTATTTATGATCAGCAAAGACTTACACAAATAAAATCAAATCTAAATAACAGGAAAAATGTCAAGTGCTCATGCTTAGATCAAATTAATATAATAAAAATGACAATTATAATCAAATTAAATTATTCATTCAGTGCCATACCAATCAAACCATCAAATAACTCAGATTAACAGAAGAGGAAATAAAATATTGAAATAACCCCATTTCAGAAAAAGAAATTGAAGAAACCATCAATAAACTCCCTAAGAAAAAGTTTACTAGTCCGGATGTATTTACAAATGATTTATCAAGCTAGAAAAAAATAGTAACAAAATTCATCAGAAACAACAAAAGTTCGGTGGAGCCAAGATGGCGACAAGAAGGGATCCAGTCTTAGGACTTCTCTGATAAAAACTCATAAACTAAGGACTCTAACTAAACTTTCGAGAGACAGAACCCACAAAGGGACCCAGTGAGGCAGTTCTCCTACTCAAGGTAACCTGGAAAAGAGAAGAAAGGCTCTGCTCCCCGGGATCAGAGAGGCAGCCTGCCAGAGGGGTGGCCCGCCAGAGCCAAAGAACTTCAGCCTACCGGAGGCAGCCCCAGGGTGCTGAGGGTCTCAGCTCACAGCAGCAGGGGAGTCTCCTGAGCTGCACCCTGAGGAGCACCAGGCACAAAGTGGGGGAACAGCGGGGGACCTCTGCCAGAGCTAGCACGTGGAGCCCAGCCCTCGGGGCACACAGGGAGCAGCTTGGTTTTTCTGCAGCCCAGACCAGGAAACAGAAGCAGTCAAGTCAGGAAACAGAAGCTTAGTCAAGGAAATCCAAAAAAATGCTGAAGAAAATAGCATGCTAAAAACCAGCTTAGGTCAAATGAATAAAACAGTTCAAAAAGTTATGGAGGAGAAGAATGCTTTAAAAAGCAAAATTGGCCAGATGGAAAAAGAGATAAGAAAACTCTCTGAGGAGAACAAATCTTTCAGACAAAGAATAGAATTCAGGGAGATTGATGAATTTACCAGAAATCAGGAATCAATACTTCAAAACAAAAAAAATGAAAAATTAGAAGAAAATGTGAAATATCTCATTGAAAAAAACAACTGATATGGAAAACAGACTTAGGAAAGATAATTTAAAAATTATTGGAATACCTGAAAATCATGATCAGGGAAAGAGCCTTGATATCATTTTCAAAGAATTACTACAGGAAAATTGCCCTGATATTCTAGAAGCAGAGGGCAAATAGAAATGGAGAGAATCCATCGATCCCCCAGAGAAAGAGATCCCAAAAAACCAACCCCTAGGAATATTATAGCCAAGTTCCAGAACTCCCAAGTCAAAGAGAAAATATTACAAGCAGCCAGAAGGACACAGTTCAAATATTGTGGAGCTGCAGTCAGGATCACACAGGACTTAGCAGCAACTACATTGGAAGCTCGTAGGGCTTGGAATACAATATACCAGAAGGCAAAAGAGCTTAGAATGCAGCCAAGAATGAACTACCCAGCAAGGCTAAATGTCCTCTTCCAGGGAAAAAGATGGACTTTCAATGAACCAGGGGAATTTCAAAGGTTCCTTTTGGAATGGCCAGAGCTGAACAGAAGGTCTGATCTTCAGATACAGGACTCAGGTGAAGCATGGAGATTGGAGGAGAGGGGGGAAATATGAGGGACTTAATGAGGATGAACTGCATGCATTCCTGCATAGAAAAATGACACTGATAATACTCATATGAACCTTCTCAGTTAATAGAAGAGGTAGAGAGAGCTTTTATAGTTGAAGCACAGGAGAAAGCTGAATTCAAAGATAAAATATGGTGTAAAAATGGAGTCAATAGAAAAAAAGGGAAATTGAATGGGAGAAAGAAAAAGGAGAGGGGGAATAATCCAAGTTATTTCACATAAGATTTTTTTTATTACAATGAGCTATTGCAATGATATGGAAGTGGGGAGGCAAGAGGGAATGAGGGAACCTTTGCTCTCATCAGAGATGGCTAGGAGAGGAAACAGCATATATACTCAATGGGATATAGACATCTGGAGTAAGAAGGGAGGGGAAGCAGGGGGAAGGGGTGGGGATGTGAATAAAGGAGGAGAGGATGGACCATGGGGGGAGAGTGGCCAGATATAACACATTTTCTTTCTTACTTCTTGCAAGGGGCTGGGATTGGAAGGCCTGTCTGGGACCATAGGGCCAGGTGGATTCTGGGCCTAAGGGGTGGTATGGGGGCTCAGGGCTTCTTGGCCCCAGGACCAAGGATCTGTCTGCTGCACCACTCGGCAACCCTAAAGCAGAGTCAGAGTGAAAGGAGAGAGAAAATACAGTACATGGTAGTGGAGAAATAAGAAAGGAGGGAGTTGCGATCAGCAATGGCAACAGTGGAAAAATATGGAAGTAACTTTTGTGATGGGCTTATCATAAAGAATGCGATCCACCCATGACAGTTGTTGGTGTTGGAACAAAGACTGAAGCACATTTTTTGTTATTATTATTATTTGGGGGAGGGTGCAGGGCAAGTGGGGATGGGTGGCTTGCTTGGGGTCACATAGCAGGGTGATCTTTGGGTGTCTGGGGCCAGATTTGGACCCAGGTGCTCCTGGCTCAAGGGCCAATGCTCTATCTGCCACCCAGCCACCCCTACTATTATTACTATTTTATTTTATTTTAGGTCTTTTTTTTCTTTTTTTTTGTTTTTGCAGGGAAGTGGCCATTGGGTGGCTTGCATGTCACACGGCTGGGTGATTGTTGGGTTTACAAGGCTGGATATGGGCTTGGGTGCTCGTGGCACCAGGGCTGGTGCTTCGTCCATTGCACCACCTGGCCATACCTACAATTATTACTATTATTTTTTTTTAATTTTAATTTTTTTCTCTCCCCTTTACTTTTTTCACCCAAGCAAGTCTATCTATATTCATGGGGGAGGAGGGGTATTTTGTTTACTTGTAAACAAGAATATTTTATTAATGTAAAAAAATATTAGTACAAAATGAGAATAAAAATAAATTAAAAAAAAAAACAACAAAAGTTCAAGAATAACAATAGAACTGTTAAAAAATGTAAAGGAAGGTGGCCTAGTTTCATCAGATCTAAAATCATACTTTAAAGCAACAGTCAGCAAGGCTGCCTGGTACTGGGTAAGAAATAGAGTAATGGATCAGTGGATTAGTATGGGTTCAAAAGAAACAAGAATAACTGATTGCAGTAATCTACTGTTTGACAAACTCAAAGACATTGACTTCTGGAATAAGAACTCACTATTTGACAAAAATTGTAGGGAAAATTGTATGGCAAAAATAGTATGGCAAAAATTAGCCACAGACCCACAGCTCACAATCTATACCAAAATAAGGTCAAAATGAGTACAGGGTTTAGACACAGAACAATTAACAGACCCAAAAATACTCTGCCAGATCTATGGAAAGGGGAGACATTCATGACCAAGCAAGAAATAGAATGTATTGTAAATTGCAAAATGGGTGATTTTTACTATATTAAATTAAAAAGGATTTGCACTAATAAAAACAATGCTGTTCAAAGTTAGAAGGAAAACAGAAAGCTGGAAAACAATTTTCACAGCTAGGCGTTCTTATAAAGGTATAATTTCTAAAATATATGGAGAATTGCATCAAGTTTATAAGGTTACAAGTTATTTCCTAATTGACAAATGGTCAAAGGATATTAACAGTTTGCAAATGAAGATATTTAAGCTATGTGTAATCATATGAAAAAATGGTCCAAATCATTACTTATTAGAGAAATGCAAATTAAAACAACTCTCTACACTTATCATTTTGGGCAAGCTGTCAAAAAAGGGACAACAATCAATATTGGACAGGTTGTGGGGGAATTGGGACATTAATGCATTGTTGGTGGAATTGTGAATTGCTTCATCCATTCTGGAGAGGTTATGGAACTATGCCCAAAGACTAATAAAACTGATCATACCCTTTTGACCCAGCAATACCAATACTAGGTGTATATTCAGAGGAAATCATTAAAAATGGGAATAGTCAAACATGTTCCAAAATATTCATAACAGCTCTTTTTATAGTGACAAAGAATTGAAAATTGAGGGTATGCCCATCAATTGGGGAACAAGTTATGGTAAATGAATGTTATGTATTACTATTGTCTATAAGAAACCTTGTATGTTCAGACTCTAGAGAAGCATGGAACAAATAACAGGAACTTATCGTGAGTGAAGGGAGCAGAACCAAGAGAACATTATACTTATTAACATTAACATTGTGAGTTGATCAACAATGACAGATAAAGCTACTCTCACCATTTTAGAGATCTAGAATAACCCTAGGAGTTTGGCTATGGACAATGCTATCCCCATCCAGAGGAAGAAAAACAAAACAAAACAAAACAAAAAATCCTACAGAATCTGAATGAGTACTACATTCAATTTTTAAAATTTTCTTTTGTGTATTTCTTACTTCTCTCAACGATATTTTTTTGTTTTCCATTAATCCTAATTCCTCAAACCAAAAAAAAAAAGACTTATATATAAACATGTTAAACACAAATGTGTATGTACAATATTCACCTGACTGCTTGCCTCTGAGGGGAGGGGAGTGGGAAAGGAAAGTAGAAGGAAATAATATATCTTAAATATATGCATATATGCATGTAGATGAATGTTGAAAAACTTTCATAACACATAACTGGAAAAATTAAATAAAATATCAGTTGAAAAAATAATTGGAACAGACAATAGTAAAAAAAAAGAATTTTTGTACTACCTGAAAGCCATGATCAAAAAAAGTACTTGTCTACCATCTTACAAGAAATCATCAAGGAAAATTACCCTGATATAATAGAACTACAGGGTAAAATAGTAATTGAAAGAACCGACCAATCACTTCCTAAAGGTGATCCTAAAATGTAACAACAAGGAATATTGTAGACAAATTCCAGAATTATCAGATCAAAAAGAAAATCCTATAGGTAGTATCAAAGAAGCAAATCAGATACAGAGGAGGCACAGTCAGGTTTATGTAGACAGAAGGAAAAGGGAAACAGAATGGAGTAAATTCCATCAAATGAAGAGTCACAAAGGACTTACTACAGTAGATAGAAAGAAGGGGGGGTGAGAATTGCTTGATTCTTAATTTTATTGAATTGGGCTCAAAGAGGGAATTGCACTCATTTGAGTTTAGGAATTAATCTTTCCCCTTCAGGCATTAGGAAGGGAAATGGGGTAAGGGGTAAGTGAAAGAGGGAAGAAAGGGGAGGTAAAGCAAAATGCAAATGGGGAAAGAAAAGGGAGGGGGGGCCTTGATAGAAGAGGGTGCAGATTGAGGAAGTTAGTATTCAGAAGCAAAACATTGGTGAGGAGGGACACAGTAGAAAGAAAAGTACAAATGACAGTGAGATAGGATGGAGGGTAATACAAAGTAGTTGTTACTTTGAATGTGAAAGGGATGAACTTTCCCATAAAATGGATGAAGATAACAGAGCAGATTAAACAACAGAATCCTAGAGTACACTGTTTACAAGAAACACATTTAAAGCAGAGAGATTAACAGAGTAAAGTTAAAAGGTTAGAGCAGAATATATTATGCTTCAGCTGAAGTGAAAAAAAAAGTCAGGCAACAACTTATCTAGACAAAGCAAAAGTAAAAATCCATCTCATTAAAATGGAAGGGAGCTACATCTCTCTAAAAGGTACAATAGATAATGAAATAATAATAATAAATAAATATATGTCACAAGTGGTATAGCATCCAAATTCTTAGAGGAGAAATTAAATGAATTACAGTAAGAAATAGAGAGCAAAACTTGGATAGAGGACCTCAACCTTACTCTCACAATTAGATTAATCTAGCCACAAAATAAAGTGAACATCAGATGTTCACTAAAGAAAGTGAATATAATGTTAGAAAAGTTAGATAAGCTAAACCTCTTGTGAAAAGTGAATGGGGATAGAAAGGAATATATCTTTTTCTCAATGGTACATGTCACCCACACAAAAATTGATCATGTGTTAGGGTATAAAAATCTCACAATAAAAAACAGAAAGGAAGAAATATTAAATGCATCATTGTCAGATCAAAATATAATAAAAGGTTCCTATACTAAAGGGTGATGGAAAGATAACCTAAAAAGTAATGGAAACTAACCAATGAGAAATTAAAGAATTAAAGAAAATCATAGAAATAATTATTAACTTCATCCAAGACAATGACAATAAGGAGATGACATGCCAAAACAGTTATAAGGGGGGAAATATTATATCTTTATATCTCTAAATATATACATGAAAAAAATAGAGAAAGATATCAGTAAATTGGGCATGCAATTAAAAAACACCAACTAGATAACAAATTAGAAATTCTGATAATCAAAGGAGAGATTAATAAAATGAAAAGAAAGGAACATATTGAATAAAAATTAAAGTAAAAGTTAGTTTTGTGAATAAAACCAATAAAATAGATAAACTCTTTGATTTCTTTTTAGGTTTTTTTTTTTTGCAAGGCAAATGGGGTTAAGTGGCTTACCCAAGGCCACACAGCTAGGTAATTATTAAGGGTCTGAGGCTGGACTTGAACGCAGGTACTCCTGACTCCAGGACAGGTGCTCTATCCACTGCACCACCTAGCCTTCCCTGACCCTTTAATTTTTAAAAAGTGAAGAAAACCAAAATGCCAGTATCAAATGAAAAGGGTAAATTCACTATCAACAAGGAGGAAATGAAAACAATAATACAAAGCTATTTTATCCAACTCTGTGCCAATATAGCTGATAATCTAAGTAAAATTGATGAATATTTACAAAAATATAACTTGCCCAGATTAGCAGAAGAGGAAATTAAATGCTTAAATAATTCCATTAACAGAAAAAAGAAATTGAACAAACCATCAAGGAACTCAAGAAAAAATCTGTCAGATGGCTTCACAAGTGAATTCGATCAACCATTTAAAGAGCAATTAATTCCAATTCTTTAAAAATTATTTGAAAAAATAGGTGAAGAAAGTGTTCTGCCATATTCTTTCTATGTCACTAATATGATGCTAATACCAGGAAGGATCAAAACTGTGAAAGAAAATTGTTGATCTCTTAATGAATATTGATGCAAAAATTTAAATAAAATGTTAGCAAAATGAATATAGAGAGTTATCACTAGGATTATAAACTACGATCAGGTAAGTTTTCTGCCAGGAATACAGGATTGGTTCAATATTAGAAAAACTATCAGAATAATTGACCATATCAATAAAAAACCTACAGAAATTATTTGATTATTTCAGTTGATGCTGAAAAAGCTTTTGACCAAAATACAGTATCTATTCCTATTAAAAACACTAGGGAGCAAAGAATGAATGGAGATTTCCTTAAAATAATAAGCAGTATCTATCTAAAACTAACCATAAGCAGTTTATATAATGGGGAGAAGTTGGAAATAGCTGCAATATCATTAGAGGTGAAATAGTATTATTATTCAATTCAGTATTATTCAATATTATTTTTAAAATATTAGCTTTAACAATAAGAGAAGTAACAGAACTTTAAAAAATTAGAATGATAGAGCTGTGAACTTATCCAACCTTTCTGGAGAGCAATTTAGAATTATGCCCAAAAGGCAACAAAAATGTGTATACCTTTTGATCTAGCAATACCACTACTGGGTCTACTGCCTGAAGAAATTATGAAAAAGGGTAAAAACATCACCTGTACAAAAATGTTCATAGCAGCTCTGTTTGTGGTGGCAAAGAAATGGAAACTGAGGGAATGTCCATCAATTGGGGAATGGCTTAACAAACTGTGCTATATGTATGTCACAGAACAGCATTGTTCCATTAGAAACCAGAAGGGATGGGAATTCAGGGAAGCCTGGAAGGATTTACATGAACTGATGCTGAGCGAGATGAGCAAAACCAGAAGAACGTTGTACATCCTAACAGCAACATGGGGTTGATCATCAACCTTAATGGACTTGCTCATACCAACAAGGCAACAATCAGGCACAATTTTGGGATATCTGTGATGAAGAATGCCATCTGTATCCAGAGAAAGAATTGTGGAGTTTGAACAAAGACCATTACCTTTAATTGTTTTTTTTAGGCTTTTTTGCAAGGAAGTGGGGTTAAGTGGTTTGCCCAAGGCTATACATTGTGACTCTGAGGCCAGATTTGAAATCAGGTATTCCTGACTCCAGGGCTAGTGCTGTATCCTCTATGCCACCTAGCTGCCCCTGGACTCATTTCTAAAATACATAGGGAACTGAGTCAAATTTATAAGAATACAAGTTATTACTTGATTGATAAGCAGTTCCCAGATGAAGAAATTAAAGCTATCTATAATCACATAAAATAATGAAAAAAAATCATTATTGAGGAAAGAAATGCAAATTAAAACAGTCCTAAGATACCACCTCACATCTATCAGAATGGCCATTTTGGCAAAAAAAAAAAATGGAAAATGATCGGTGTTGGAGGTAATGTAGGAAAACTGGGACACTAATTCATTGATGGTGGAGTTGTGAACTTATCCTACTGTCATGGAGAGAAATTTGGAACTATGACAAAGGGCAATAAAACTGTGTATACCCTTTGATCCACTAATATCACTATTTCACTTATTCTAAAGAGATCACAAGAAAGGGCAAAAAAAAAATCCCCAAAAATATTTATAGCAGTTCTTTTTGTAGTGGTAATGAGTTGGAAATTGAGAGGATAACTATCAATTGGGAAATGTCTGAACAAGTCATGGTATATGAATATTATGGAGTACCATTGTTTTCTAAGAAATCATGAGCAGTCTGACTTCAGAAAAGTCTGTAAAGATTTACATGAACTGATATTGAATGAAATGAGATGAACCAAAAAAACTATTAATGAACGTAACTCATCTCAGCAGTATAATTATTAAAGATGATTCTAAAGGATTTATAATGAAAAATGCCACCCACACCCAGGGAAGGAACTATGAAGTCTAAATGTAAATCAATGCTCAATATTTTCAATTTAAAATTTGTTTTAAAATTTGTTATTTTTTTCTTTTATATTTTTTCTTTTTGTTATGATTCTTTTTTTTTAGAATGTGATTAATTTGGAAATACGTTTTATAGAATTATACATGTACAACCTATATTAGATTGCTCTCTATCAGGGGGATGGGGAGGGAAAGGGGAGGAAAGGGAGGAAGGGAGAAAAATGTGGAGTTCAAAAATGGTTGCTAAAAATTATATTTTTCATGTCATCGGAAAAATAAATTAATTAATTTAAAAAATTTTGCTGTGATAATAATGTCATGCATTGGCAATATGTTTGCTATAACTGTGAAAGCAAGGTTTTAAATGAATCATTGGATATGGTTAAGAATAATATGATCTACTAAAATTATATTACAAAGCATCAGTCATCAAAACTGTCTGGTATGGGTTAAGAAATAGAGTAGTGGACCAGTAACCTCAGACAAAATAAAATATGTGGAAGTCAAGCTGCCAAGGCAGATTCAAAATCATTTTGACAGCAATTACAAAACTCTTCTCACAAAAATAAAAATTAGATTTAAATACCTGGGCAAACATCAACTGGTCATAGATAGGTTGAGTTAATATAATGAAAATAACAATTCTACCAAAACTAAACTACTTGTTTAGCACCCTACCAATCAAAATTCCATAAAAATTACTTTGAGTTAGAAAAAGTTGTGAGTAAATTTATCTGGAGAAACAAAAAGTCAAGAATTTCCAGGGATTCAATGGAAAAAAAAGGGAAAAACAAGGTGGCTTAGCCTTAGCAGATCTAAAATTATATCATAAAGCATCAGTCATCAAAACTACCTGGTATTGGCTAAGAAATAGAGTTGTGGATCCATGGAATAGACTAGGTGCAATAGCAGGAAACGATTATAGTAATCTGCTGTTTGATAAATCCAAAGAGTCCAGATACTGGGATAAAAACTCTCTTTGATAAAAACTGTTTGGAAAATTGGAAGTTAGTATGGAAGAAACTTGGATTAGACCAACACCTCACACCCTATTCCAAAAGAAGATCCAAATGGATACCGGATTTAGACACAAAAATCAATACTATAAGCAAATTAGAAGATCAAGGGCTAGTTTACCTGTCAGATCTATGAAAAGGGGAGCAGTTTATGACTAAGGAAGAGATGGAGAACATCACTAAAAACAAACTAGATGATTTCAATTACATTAAATTAAAAAGCTTTTGCACAGATGATACCACTGCAACCAAGATCAAAAGAAATGTAGTAAACTTGGAAAGAATCTTTACAAGTAATGTTTCTGTCAAAGGACTCATTTATAAAACATACAGAGAACTGAGTCATATTTTTAAAAAAAGCCATTCCCCAGTTGACAAATGGTCAAAGGATATGTAAAGGCAATTTACAGATGAGGAGATCAAAGCAATTTATAGTCATATGAAAAATTGCTTTAAATCATTACTCATTAGTCAAATGCAAATTGAAGCTTCTCTGAGGTACCACTTCACACCTCTCAGACTGGCCAATATGACCAGAAAGGATAATGATCATTGTTGGAAGGGTTGTGGGAAATCTGGGACACTATTACATTGTTGGTGGAGCTGTGAAATCATACAAGCTTTCTGGAGAGAAATTTGGAACTATGTCCAAAGGGCAACAAAAAATGTGCATACCCTTTGTTCCAGCAATACTATTACTGGTTCTATATCCTGAAGAGATGGTGAAAAAGGGTAAAAAACATAACTTATACAAAAATATTCATAGCAGCCCTGTTTGTGGTGGCAAAGAATTGGAAATCAAGTAAATGTTCTTCAATTGGGGATTGCCTTAGCAAATTGTGGTATATGTATGTCATGGAACACTGTTGTTCTATTAGAAACCAGGAGGGATGGGAATTCAGGGAAGCCCTGAGGGATTTTCATGAACTGATGCTGAGCAAGATGAGCAGAACCAGAAAAACACTGTACATCCTAACAGCAACATGGGGATGATGATTAACTTTGATAGACATACTTATTTCATTAGTACAATAATCAGGGACAATTTGGGGCTGTCTTCAATGGAGAAAACTATCTGTATCCAGATAAAGAACTGTGGAGTTTGAACAAAGTTCAAGGACTATTCCCTTTAATTTAGGAAAAAACTTATATCTTATTTTCTAATCTTGTTATCTCTTATACTTTAAGTTTCTTGTTTAAGGATATGATTTCTTTCTCATCACACTCAATTTGGAACAATGTACAACATGGAAACAATGTAAAGACTGACAAATTGCTTTCTGTGGGGGGTGGGGGAGGGAAGTGAGATGGGGGAAAATTGTAAAACTCACAATAAAATCTTTAAAGGAAAAAAAGAATAATATGATCTAAATGCAGAAAAGGAAATATTCATTGGAATTAATGTAGTCTGAAATATTGTTGAATAGAATACTAAGTAAAAGACCAATTGTGTAGTCTGAGTAATAGGTTTGAGAAAATAATAAACATATTACAAAGTAAAATGAAAATAAATAATAAAGGTTAGAATTTTTGAACCATAAGTGAGTTATATAAAATTTGTGGAATATGGATTGAGGCATGTTGAAGGACTATAAGCAGATTTGCTTTTATATAAGTAAAAGAATTTGTTATGGAAGTTTTTTTATTAAAGATTTTATTTATTTTGAGTTTTACTCCCCCTTCCCTCCCCCCATTCCCCCTTAACCCATCCCTTTCTTCTCATTTTTCTCTAGGGTAAGATAGCTTTCTATACCCTATTAAGTATATATGTTATTTAATCTCTGAGCCATTTCTGATAAGAATGAAGGCTCACTCATTTGCCCTTCCTCCCCCCATTCCACTCCATTATAAAAGCATTTTCTTGACTCTTATATGAAATATCTTATCCCCTTCTTCCTCTCCTTTCTCTTCCTTCCAATACTTTCCTTTATCACACATTGACTCCATCTCTTTACTATGTTATACTATTATATCCAGTTCTTTCCTGTGCCCTGTATGTGAATATATATATATATATATATATATGCGTGTATGTATATATGCATATGCTCCTTCTAACTGCTCTGATAAATGAGAAAGTTCATATGATTTATCAGTATCTTCTTCCCCTGCAGAAATACAAGTAGTGCAACATCATTAAATTCCTATTATAAGGAATTATATAGTCCTTCTCATCCAGCCCCTCTATAGTTTACCTGAGTCCTGTACTTGGAGATCAAACTTTCTGTTCAGCTCTGGTCATTTCAACAGGAAAGTCTGAAAGTCCCCTGTTTCACTGAAAGTCCATCTTTTTCCCTGAAAGTTTTGCTAGGTAGTTGATTCTAGGTTGTAAACCAACATCTTTTCCCTTCGGGAACATCATATTCCAAGCCCTACAAGCCCTTAATGTAGATGATACCAGATCATGTGTAATCCTGACTATAGAGCCATGGTAGTCAAATTGTTTGTTCCTGGCAGCTTTTAGTATTTTCTGTTTGACTTAGGAGTTTTGGAATTTGGTTATAATATTTCTGGAAGTTTTTCTTTTGGGATCTCTTTCAGGAGGTGATGGGTGAATTCCTCAATTTCTATTTTGCTCTGCTTCTAGGATCTCAGGGCAATTTTGCTGTATTATTTCTTGAAAAATGAAGTCTAGGTTCTTTTCCTGGTCATGACTTGCAGGTAGCCCAACAATTTTTAAATTATCTCTTCTGTATCTGTTTTTGAGGTTAGTTATTTTTCCAATGAGATATTTCACATTTTCTTTTAATTCTTGGGGGTTTTTTGGGAATAATTTTATTTCTTCCTGATTTCTTGCAAAGTCATTGTTTTCCTTTAGTTCCACTCTGCATTTGAAGAAGTTATTTTCTTCAGAGAACTTTTTTTCTCCTTTTCCAGCTGATTAATTCTTCTTTTTTTAAGGTATTCTTCTCCTCATTTGCCTTTTGTTTGGCTTTTTTCCATTTGGCCTAAACTGGTTTTTAACATATTTTCTTCATTTTTTTTTTATTTCTTTCAGCAAGCTGTTTACTTGGTTTTCATGATTCATCTGCATCACTCTCATTTCTCCTCCCAATTTCTCCTCTGCCTCCCTTAATTGCTTTTCAAAGTCTTTTTTGAGCTCATCCATAGCCTGAACCCATTTTCTATTTCTCTTGGAGGTTTTGGATATATAAGCTTTAACTTTGTTATCTTCTGAGTATGTATTTTGATCCTCCATGGGAACAAAATAATTTTCTATGGTCAGATTCTTCTTTTTTTTTCTTTTGTTTTCTGATTTCCTCATCCTATGTCTGATTTACCACACTTCCAAAGCTTTGGGGGACAATCCACAGGGACTTCAATTCCTCCAAGGTCTTATGAGAGGCTCTACTGTTCTCTTGACTGTGCTCTGAGATGTGGATGACCACAGGCCCTCCCCTCTGCCCTGGAGCTGTGAGGAGAATCATAGTGAGGAGAGTCCCTGTTCGGCTATGGTGGTATGGGAGCCCAAACTGCAACCTGGATCTGAATGTGGGCAAATAGCTGAGTTCTGCAACAGGGAGAACATAGAGACCTCTGCAGTGTCCCCCAACCCCTTTACTGTCTGTAGGCTGGGAGTTCTGGAAGTGCTGGGTAACTCTGCTGATTCCCACTGCAGGTTCTCACCACAGGGCTGTTCTGAAGCTGGTGTTCCGCTCTGGTATGGTAGAGTTCTCTCACCACCCCTTCCAAGCTATCCTTGGTGATCCCTGAGTCAAGAGGTCTGTAAACTACCTTACTGCCATGGACCCAGACTCCCAGCTGACTGTGCTGCACTGTATACTGCTTTGCCATTGTTCTGAGCTGTGGCTGGGGCTCTTTCCAACCCCTCATCCCAGTGAAACACCTTTCCTGTGGAACTTCTAAGTTGTCTTGGACTGGAAAATTATATCACTCAGTCTTTCTGTGGGTTTTGTACCTCTAAATTTTGGCTAGAGTCATAATTTGACAGCTTTTGGAGTTTTGGGGGAACAAGTTTACAGGAATTCCTGTCTTCACACCACCATCTTGGTTCTGCCCCTGGACAACTGATTGGGAGTTGCATCAGTGTAGGCATTGTATTATATATTGCTGAATGTAGTCATAAATATCAGATATTAAGGTACCAATAGTATGGATTTGAAAAAAGGTATCAGTTTCCTTTAATTTGCACCAAATACTGATTTTTTTCCTCATATCTACCAGCAACTAAAGGAGGAAATAATATAGTTTGGTCTATGGACTTTAATTTTCACTTAAGCTTTGGAAATTAACCTCTTTTTCTTTCAACCATATATAATCAGTTCTGCTATAATGCTTAGTTTGAAAACATGAATTTGTTCCAATCAGTTTGATATATATTAGAGAAAAAATTGAGTATAATCTGAATATTGTGTTTGTTTAAGTGGGATTTCAACCACAAGGAACAGTAAGAGGACACAGGCCTCTTCACAATTGTACACAAGCTGCAGCCCTTGTGACACTTGCTCCCACAAGTAAATCTCAGGTCTTTTTTCAGAGTTAAGTGCCATATTTATTGTATACATTTTGATGTGGTAAAAGTTTGGGCTCACCCCCCCCCAATCTTCCACCATAGCTAAGATCCACAGTTTTGAATGTCTTTCTTCAGTCCAGGTTCTATGGGAAACAGCTTTAGGCTGACCAGCAGCTTGAGGCTATGGACATGGTCAGTTCTCATTAGTATTTATATATTTCTTAATCATTTAACATGTAAAAACTTTGCAAATATTTTGATTAGATTCTTTTGGGTTTTTTTTTTAGGTTTTTTCAAGGCAAATAGGGTTAAGTGGCTTGCCCAAGGCCACACAGCTAGGTAATTATTAAGTGTCTGAGACTGGATTTGAACCCAGGTACTCCTGACTCCAGGGCCAGTGCTTTATCCACTATGCCACCTAGCCACCCTGATTAGATTCTTTTTTTTAAAAATTCATCATAGATGAAGTTTTTGAGTGTTGTATTCCAGACCCCATTTTCCTTCTGATGCATCATTGTGCATAGTTCTATGGCCTTTGGGAACACTTATATGATATTATAGCATAAGGACTATGGTAAGAGATCTGAACTAGTGAGAATTCAATAAAAACTGAAGGTCTGTTTGAGCTAAAAGACAGAGACATTCAAATATATATAGGAGAAATGCTTTGTAGTTAAATCATTTGAATGCCATTTTGCTGAGCATTCTTTCTAAAGAACTGATTTTACTCTTTAATTGTTAAAGAGAAATCACACACATGAAGGCTTTGAGACAGTGTTTAGGAGAACAACTATCCTCAGAATTACTCCCATTACTTTCTAGAAATAGTAACAGCCACTTCTCTGGTGATCCCATCTAACAGTGGTAGTATGAGCTGAGCAAGTGAGCCCTAAAGGTAGTTACATAAAACAGGAAAATTAGAATGAAACACAACCAAGAACAGATAAAGGTCTGATGACACAATAAGCATGTGAAAAAAAAGACTTAAAAATAAGCATTTTTAGATTTTTCTATAGTTCTTGAAAATACCATTAATGCTATTTTTTCATATAGTGGAACCTGTGGAGGTGGGAATTCTAATTTCATCCTCTCATTTACCAGCATCCTCTCTGGGTCTCAAGCTCCATCTTCTCCTTTTTTTTTTTTTTGCTTCTCTATCACCTTTAAAACCTTTTATCAGACTGAATAATGCTCCTCCTTACTCCTCCACTACATGTTCCTTCTCCCCTACCCTGACTCATGTGGTTTTTAAATAAGTTTAATGAAACTTATGAGCTTGGTTGAGATCTTGGCTCTATTCTTTCTCATCAGGGAAGCAACAGTAAATAAAGTATCCTTTCCTGGGTCCTGCTTGTCTTGACTCTCTTGTGAGATGCCCTTATGTTTAGCTATAAAACTATAAATAAAAAGGATTCTAATATGATGACAATCTTCTGATGAAGATGGCAATATAAGGAGCTACAGCAATCTGATCAAGGTAATGAATTTTGAGAAAAAATTCAAATTGCACATAAATAGAGATAACTCCAACTATCTATAGCTACATCAGAAATATTCCTTATTTTCAGTAAAGACAAGTGAAGGAATAGCAGAACAGACAGGAAGTTGAGATCTCCTAATAAGTGGCTGCACACAGAATTAAGGACCATCTAGAAACAGCACTGAAACTTGCACTGATAGCACCTATTTCACAGGGTTGTTGAGAGGATCAACTGTGATCACATACATACATACATGCACATATGTAAGTATGTAATTTTTTCAATGTAAATTTGCAATGTAGAATTTGCAAACTTTCATAAATGCTGGCCATTATCATCAGAGAAACAAATCTAAGGCAAGTTGATATTGGGGAGGGGAAGTGACCTGAATTGGGGAGAGACTTTACCCTTCCAAATTGTCCAACCTGTGGGCCACAGCAGCCTTCTGTTGTGCTCCTTATTGGTATGGGTCATTATATTCATGTGTGGGTATTGAATTCTGTATGCAGTTCTTGGGGTGTTTTTGTTGAGTGGTATGACCCTAGAAGAGCTAATAAGATAGACACCCTATACCTAGCTTATATCTGAAGCCAGCCAGTATGATCACTATGGGATAAAGATCTAAAGTTTTCTGACTGGAGACTGGAACTCCCAAGAGGGTCAATAGATATAATTTTAGCTGACTTAGTCTAGCATCTATGGACCTAAAAAGTCAAATTGATTTAGGGTACCTAAAATTTGGGAATCAAAACCCAGGGTAAGTTTAAGTGATTTCTAGTCACTTAGTTGACTTATACTGTGATAAGCTGACTCAACGCAATCATTTTATGAGCTCGAAAACATGAGCTTACCTACCACAACCAAGTATTGAGATTGAACAGATGATAAGCTTACACAAACAACAGTAAGGTTGGGGAGCCACCAGAAATGTGCATTCCAGAGTTAGGGAACCTTAAAGAAATGAGCCTGAAGGCAGTGCAAATAGGGTTAGTTCTACCAGAAAACGACTTGAAGCCCATATAATCTCAACTACCTGTCAGAACAGTAAGAAAAAAAAATAGAACTTAAAATAATTCAGATAGCCACAAGCATGTCCTAGCCAATCCCATCTTTTTTGTTTCGTATTGGTTTTTTTGCAAGGCAAGGGGGTTAAGTGACCTAATTATTAAGTATCTGAGGTGAAATTTGAACTAAAGTCCCACTGACTCCAGGGCTGGCGCTTTATACACTGTGCCACCTAGTTCCCCCCAGCCAATGCCATTTCATCACATTTCCAATGAAAACCTTATAACTGCTTCTCCCCAAAACTTCCTTAAGTCCAACACCCCAGCAGTCTGACAGATGCTTACTCCCCCACCAGGAGGTTCTGAATCATACTTCTCTTTCATTGCTTCTCATTTCCTGCCCTCCACACACACACTAGCTATGTCTCTGCTCTACTCAAGCCCTTTCCTATGAAATCAAGTGCTTCTTGTGATGTTATTTACTTGAAGCTAATTAATGACACTAGTTAGGGTATGACCCTATTGATCAAATGGTTTTCAGAAATGTATGCTTAGTATGCATGGAATCATCACAATTGTTTCCCTGCTGGAAGTTTTGAATTAAGGTATTTAAATATTCAGGAGACACATCAAATTCAGAATATGAAATTTAGCATAAAAAACAGACTACTCCAGGAAAAATGAAGGCAATAAATTGATACACTGCAAGAGAAACGTGAGCAACAAGAATGATGCCAGGGAAATATTTCAAAATATAATGTAAATAAAAAGGGGCAAAATAGTTTAATGAAAATACCTATTACAGAAAATGATCAAAACTAGAAAATTATATGTCAGTATGTTTTAAAAAAGTCAACAGTAAAATATCTAATATAAAATATTTCAGATTATCATGAAACTCATAAGTATTGTTTTTGAAAAGTGACAATAGTCTCTTCCTCCTTAATAATTCTGAGTAAAGCTCAATAATAAAAAAAAGAAATTATTTTTCTTTCTTTTTTTATTTTTTGCAAAGCAGTTCGGTTAAGTGACTTGTCCAGGGTCACACAGCTAGGTAATTATTAAGTGTGTGTGAGACCAGATTTGAAGTCAGGTCCTCCTGACTCCAGGGTTAGTACTCAATCCAGTGTATCATCTAGCTGCTCCTAAAAAAGGAAATAATTAAAAAATAAGTTTTAGATCCTTTTATATTTTCAAGTAATTGTAAATTGAAAGGATGCTCAGAAACTGGAGATTGGCTAACCTAGTTGCGGTAAATCAATTTATGAAAAAAACTTTTGTGCTGTAAGAAATAATGAGCAGAAAGATTTCTGAAAAGCCTGGAGATGGGGCGGCTAGGTGGTGCCTTGGAGTCAGGAGTACCTGGGTTCAAATCCGGTCTCAGACACTTAATAATTACCTAGCTGTGTGGCCTTGGGCAAGCCACTTAACCCTATTTGCCTTGCAAAAACCTAAAAGAAAAAAAAAACCTGGAGAGTCCTATATGGACTGATGGAAAATGAAGTGAGAAAATCCAAGAGAACATTGTACATGGTAACTGCAACACAGTATGAGAATCAGCTATGAATGACTTAACAATATGATTGAAGACAATTCCAAAGGACTCATGAGGAAAAATGTTATCTACATGCAAAGAAAGAATTGATGAGGTCTGAATGTATATCTAAGCATAAAATTTTCAATTTTTTATTTTTCATGTTTCTTTTTTCTTTTAGTCTCATCTTTTTCTACATGTTTTACATGATTTTATATATATATATATATATATATATATATATATATTTACATAAACTATAACAAATTGTTTACCATCTTAGAGAGAGGGAGAAAGGGAAAGATGAAAGAGGGAGAGAGAAAATTCAGAATTCAAAAAGATTTTTAAATTATATTAAAATTTGTCTTTACATATAATTGGAGAAATTCAAAATTAAAGTTTTTAAATGTATTTCTTAACCAAAATTGCTTTTTATACTTTCTTCTATTCAATTAAGCAGTTAACCAAAAAACCAACAACTAAGTATCAGACTGGGCTAGATGCAGGGGGTGAAAATATAAAACTGAGAAAAAACATGTCATATAATCTTGTAGAATAAAGGTAGTGACTCAAGTGAGCTCTCCCAAATCACATTCTAAACAGTTTTAAAATAATGCATTAATTATAATAATGCCAAAATTATAAAACAAAGAATGGAATGAAACAATTTCCTAACCAAATCCATTTAGAAGATCAGCAGGAAAGGTCTGCCTCACAGGTGTGAGAGTGACTTGCAGTCCTAAGCAGGTCATGTCTAGGCAAACCAGCAGCAAGCCTTGGGGAAATAATGAATTAATAGCATGTGCTTCAGCAGCTCTCAACCCACAGATAGTAAGGAGTGGGTAGGGTTGGACAACTGGTCAAAAGGAGATTACAAGGAACCCTATTTTGGCACCAGGAGAAGGACTCTGTTGCACTGGCTACAGACAATTCCAATTTGCAAACCCAGGTTGAAGAGGAGAACTAGAAAGGTCACTCAACTGGTTATAATATGTAATGGCAAAAAATGCTTATGGTCACTTACAGACCAGAGCACAGGCCAGGAGAGCAGGAGAGCAGAGACCATATCCAAACTTAGATGATACCCCCTTGGTAGAACTAAAAACATATAAAGCCACAGAATTAACTCTGAAAAACAGAACCAAGGAAAAAAACTCCTGAAGCTTTAGATAGTGCTCCCTCTACCCCCCAAAACACAGAGTACACCATTAACATCAAATTAAAAGTCAGGTAACAAGCTGGGAAAATGAACAAACAACAACAAAAAAGAAAAAAGTGAGCAAACAGCAAAAACAGAACCTGATCGCTGAAAATTACTGTGGTGACAGGAAAGATCAAAAATTCAGTAGAGGACAGCAAAGTCAAAAAAAAAAAAGCTACATCCAAAATCTGAAAGAAAAAAAGACCCCAAAAAAGAATTACTGGAAGAGTTTGAAAGGATATTAAAAATTCAAATAAGAAAAGAGGAACAATTGGGAAAATCAATAAGAGTAATCTATTAAAGTCATGAAAAAAGGAGTCAATGGCCTAATTAAGGAGACACACACACACACACACACACACACACACATACACACGAAGAAAATACCATCTTAAAACCAGAAAAATGGCACAAAAATCCATAGAAGAGAACAACACTTTAAATGTACAATTGACCAAATTGAAAAAAGAGATAAAAGAAATTCACTAAAGAAATCACTTCTGAAAAAATAGAACTGGCAAAATATAAAAGAAGGTATAAAAGTTCTCTGAAGAAAATGATTTCTTAAAAATTAGACTTCTGGGAAACAATCTTCACAACAAGAAGTTCTGATAAAGGTCTCATTTCTAAAATATATAGAGAATTGCATCAAATTTATAAGGTCACAAGTCATTTCCCCAATTCATATCAAAGGATATGAACAGACAGTTGTCAAATAAAGAAATTAAAGCTAAATATAATCATATAAAAATACTCCAAATAATTATTGATTAGAGAAATGCAAATTAAAACAACAATGAGGTATCATTTTATAACTATCAGATTGGCCAGGATGAGAAAAAGGGAAAATGATCAATGTTGGAGAGGTTATGGGAGGACTGGGATATTAATGCATTGCTGGTGGAGTTGTTAATGGATCCAACCCTACTGGAGAGTGATAAGGAACTATGTGCCCAAAGACCAATAAAACTGTTCATAATCTTTGACCCAGAAATTCCAATTCTAGGTCTATATCCAGAAGAAATTATTAAAAAAGGGAAAAGTCCTATATGTTCCAAAATATTCATAGCAGCCCTTTTTTGTAGTGGCAAAGAATTGGAAATTGAGGGGATGCCTATCAATTGGAGAAAGACTAAAAAAGTTAGGGTACATGAATACTATGCAATATTATTGTTTTATAAAAAAAAGCCATAAATGTTCAGACTCTAGAGAAGCATGAAATGACTTATGGGATCTAATGCTGAGTGAAGGAAGCAGAACAAGAGAACAATATACATATACCTACAACAGCATTTTGAGATGAACAACCTTGGTGGGAGCAGCTCCTATCAACAGTTCAGAGCTAGGACAACTGTATTTTACTGGCTATGGACAATGTTATCTCCATCCAGAGGAAGAAAAATAAAACAAAATAAAACAAAACATACATGCACACACAACAACAACAACAACACTTCAAAATCTGATGAGCACTTTATAAAAATAATCTCTTATTTATCTCTTTCCCTTAATCTTAATTCCTCACAACTAATCTGTAAACATGTTTATCGAAATATGAGGGGTTTAGGAAGGGGAGGATGGAAGGAAATTTTGTAACAAAAATATGTATGTGCATATAGATGAAAATGGATAAAAAAGAAAGTTAGATTTGATCAAACTAATGACTCCATGAGACACAAAGAAACAAAACAAAATCAAAGAATTTTTAAAATACAAGAAAATGTGAACTATCTCAATGGAAAAACAACTAATCAGAAAAATAGGACTCTTATAGACTTCCAGCCAAGATGGTGGAGAGAAGACAGGCACTGTGATAAGTACTCCTCTTTCCCCTCAAAAATAACATGAGAGAAACCTCTTAACAGAAATTCAATCAACAAAACACAGAAAGAGAAGCTAGGAGAAGAACATCTGCCAAGAAGGTCTTTCTCAGGGGACTGTGGGTGAACAGGGAGAGGAGGACAGAGGATCAGCATGGAGACAGCAGCTAGAAGAAGCCAGAGGACCAGCCTCAGCCATAGAGACTTTGGTGAGTGCCAAGTGTGAGATCCAATTTTAGCTGTGGAATCTTTGGCCTGGGGGAGAGCAGCTACGGAAGGGTGAGTTCCAGAACAGCGTCTCAAAGCATGCCTGGAGAACAACCAGCTGGGCCAGGGACCTGATCTCCATACTTTCAGGAGAGCCCTTCACCCAGAACAAACAATAAACACCCCACCACCGCCACCACCATCATTGTCACCACCTTCTCAGGGCAACAGAAAGAGATTAACTCCTTCCCCCAGGGCCCAGACCAGTGTTCAAGGTCAACTCAGACCCTGTTGCTGAGGACCTCAAACACTCCAAAGAAAGCAACCAGCGCTCCCCTACTGACTGACCCTTGGAATTACTAAGCTAAGTGAACAAAGCCTCTAAGATCTTCAAAAGCAAACCTCTGAGAGTCAGCTCCCCACCCCAACACAAGATGAATAAAGGCCAAAGAAAAGGGGGGGGGGGGCATGGAGAAATACTTAGAAGAAAAAGATTCTAACCCAGAGAGATCTAGCACTGCTGAGAAGAATATGAATTGGGCTCCAGTCCCGAAAGACTTCCTTGAAGAGATCAGGGAGGAGTTTAAAAATCAATTGGAAAAATTGGGAAAAGAAACTCAAGAGAAAATTAACACATTGCAAGAGAAAATTAACATCACACAACAAGAAAACAAGTCCTTGGAAAATGCAGTTGAACAAATACAAAGTTAGAATAACTCTCTCAGAACGTCAACTGGGCAAATGCAAAAAGAAAATGATTCTCTCAAATCCTCAATTGGGCAAATGCAAAAAGAGAATGATTCTCTAAAAACTGCACTTGGGCAAATAGAAAAGTCCTTCAAAAATAGAATGGAACAACTGGAAAAGGAGTTGTAAAAAATAAATGAAGAAAAATCTTCTCTAAAAAAAAGAATGGAATTGGTGGCAACTGATGACTATATGAGACAACAAGATTGTGTTAAACAAAACCAAAAGATCAAAAAAGAAGAAGGAATGTAAAATACCTCATCAGCAAAACCACTGACCTTGAGAACAGATCAAGATGGGAGAATCTGAGAATTATCAGCCTACCTGAAACCATTGAAGAGGGAAAAAAAAGCCTAGATCAATATTACAGGATTTAGTGATGGAAAATTGCCGTGATATCATGGAAACAGTGGGCAAAATAGTTATTGAAAGAAAACATCGATGCACTGCAGACAGAGACCCTAAGATGAAAACACCAAGGAAAGTTGTGGTCAAATTCCAGAACTACCAGATAAAAGAAAAAAATCCTACAAGCAGCCAGAAAAAAAAAAAAAGAAAAAATTTAAATACCAAGAAGCCGCAATAAGGATTATGCAGGACCTGGTCATAGCAATATTAAAGGATCTAATGGCCTGGAATGAGATATTCCAAAGAGCAAGGGAGCTTGGAAAGTAGCCACGAATCCAGTACCCTGCAAAGCTGAGCCTTCTCTTTCAGGGAAAAATATGGACATTTAGTGAAATGGGAGACTTTCAACATTTCATGATGAAAAGACCAGAGCTAAATAGAATATTTGGACACCAAACAGGAGGCTCAAGAGACACATCAAAAGGTTAAAAAAAACCGCTATCCACTAAGATGAAACTGGCTATATACCCACTTGGGAGAAAGAGTCTCATAGCTCTTGAGAATTGTAACTCTATTAGAGAGAATATACATAGCCAGAAATGATGGACACTCATAACTTTTCTGTGACTCAGATAGAATGATTTAAAAAAAAATTCCTCCTTTAAAAGGGGGACAGTAAGAAGATGGGAGGATGGAGGAGAATGAATGGGGTAAATTTTATTATATCAAGAGTTACAAAAGACCTATTGTAATTGAGGGGAAGAAGGGAGAAGGTGAGAACCACCTGAATCTTCATGTCATCAGACTTGGCTTAAAGTTAGCTTAGACATACTTAGTCAAGTTAAGAAACTTATGTTACCTTTCAAGCATTAAAAGGGGAAGGGAGACAGGGAGGGGGGAAGGGGTAACTAAAAGAAGGAAGAGAAGAAGGGGAAAAGGGAAAAGGGGGAAAATGGGGAGGGGGTTGATATAAGAGGGTAAACAAACTGAAGGTAGTGGTATTCAGAAACAAAACACTGGGGAATATGGATAAGGGGGAAAAGGGGGGGAATATAAACAGAAGCAAGATAGCATGGAGGGCAATAAAGATTTAGTAATTCTAACTTTGAATGTGAATGGAATGAACTCTCTCTTCAAACATAAGTGAATAGCAAAGTGGATTAAAAACCAGCATCCTGCATTATGCTGCTTACAAGAAACTCATCTGAAGCAGAGAGATACATATAGAGTAAAGGTAAAAGGTTGGAGCAAAATATATTTTGCTTCAGCTGAAGTGAAAAAAGCAGCAGTAGCAATCTTTATCTCAGACAAAGCAGCTGCAAAATAGATAGCATTAAAAGAGATAAGGAAGGAAACTATATCTTCTTAAAAGGTGCCATAGACAATAAAGTAATTTCAAAATTAAATATGTATGCACCCAATGGGACAGCATCCAAATTCTTAGAGGAGAAGTTGAAAGAGCTACAGGAAGACATAGACAGCAAAACTCTACTAGTGGAAGACCTAAACCTCCTGCTCTCAGATTTAGATTAAATTGAATCATAAAATAAACAAGAAGGAAGTCAAGGAGGTAAATAGATCATAAGAAAACCTAGATATGAATGGAGATAGAAAGGAATATATCTTTTTTTTCTTCAGTACATGGCACTTACACAAAAATTGACCATGTACTAGGACATAAAAACCTAATGATCAATTGTAGAAAGGCAGAAATAGTGAATAAATCTTTCTCAAATCATAATGCAATAAAAATCATATGCAATACTGGGTCAGGGAGATGTAGACTCAGAACTAATTGGAAACTAAATAATCTCATTTTAAAGAATGAGTGGATCAAGTAACAAATTATAGAAAGAATTAATTATTTCATCCTGGATAATGACAATAATGATACAACATGCCAAAACCTATGGGATATACTTAAGGTGGCTGTCAGGGGATATATTATTTCTTTAAATGCTTACATGAAAAAATTAGAGAAAGAAGAAATCAGTAAACTAAATATGTAACTACAAAAATTAGAGAAAGAACAAATTAAAACCCCCCAATTAAATACAAAATTAGAAATTCTAAAAATTAAATAAGAAATTAATAAAATCAAAAGCAAGAAAACTGTTGGACTAATAAATAAAATGAAGAGTTGGTTTTATGAAAAAAAAACCAATAAAATTGATAAACCTCTGGTCAATTGGATTTAAAAAAAGAAAGAAGAAAACCAAATTGCTAGTATCATAAATGAAAAAAGTGAACTCATCACCAATGAGGAAATTAAAGTAATAATTCAGAATTATTTTGCCCAACTTTATGCCAATATATTTGATAATCTAAGTAAAATTTCTTAATATTTACAAAAATGTAAGTTGCCCAAAATAAGTGAAGAGGAAATTAAAAACCTAAATATCCCTATCTCAGACAAAAGAAATTCAACAATCCATTATTGAACTCCCTAAGAAAAAATCTCCAGGGCCAGATGGATTCACAAGTGAATTCTATCAAACATTTAGGGAACAATTGTTTCCAATTATATATAAACTCTTTGGAAAAATAGGTGAAGATGGAACTCTGCCTATTTCCATGACACCAACATGGTACTGATACCTAAACCAGGAAGACTTAAAACAGAGAAAGAAAATGATAGACCTATCTTCCTGATGAATATAGATACAAAAATCTTAAATAAAAATCTTAGCAAAATGATTACAAGTTATCACTAGGATAATATATTATGACCAAGTAGGATTTATTCCAGGAATGCAGGCTTAGTTCAATATTAGGAAAACTGATAGCATAATTAATTATATCAAGAACATACCTATCAGAAATCATATGATCATATCAACAGATGCTGAAAAAGCTTACAAAATACAGCACCCATTCCTAATAAAAATGGTTTGTTCCTTAGAATAATAAACAGTATCTTTCTGAAACCATCAACAAGCATTATATACAATGGGGATAGTCTTGAGGCATTCCCAATAAGGTCAGAGGTGAAACAGGAATGCCCATTATCACCACTACTATTCAATATCATATTAGAAATGTTATCATCAGCAATAAGAGAAGAAAAGAAATTGAAGGAATTACAATAGGGAAGGAGTCAAAACTCTCACTCTTTGTAGATGACATGATAGCATATCTACAGGATCTACAGAATCCCAAACAGTCATCTAAAAAACTACTAGAAATAATTAGCAACTTTAGCAAAGTAGCAGGATATAAAATAAACCCTCATAAATCCTCAACATTTCTATATATGACTAGCAAGATACAGCAGAAAAAAACTAGAAAGAGAAATCCCATTCAAAGTAACCTCAGGTAAAATAAAATACCTGGGAATCTACCTGACAAGGGAGACTCAAAAACTTTTTGAAAACAATTACAAAACTCTTCTCCACAAATAAAATCAGATTTAAATACCTGGGCAAACATCAACTGCTCATGGATAGGTCGAGCTAATATAACAAAAATGACAATTCTACCAAAACTAAATTTCTTGTTTAGTGCCCTACCAATCAAAATTCTAAGAAATTACTTTAATGAGTTAGAAAAAGTTGTAAATAAATTTATATGGAGAAATAAAAAGTCAAAAATTTCCAGGGATTCGGTGAAAAAAAGTAGAAAAGACGGTGCCTTAGCCTTACAAGATCTAAAATTGTATTATTAAAGCATCAGTCATCAAAACTGTCTCATATAGGCTAAGAAATAGAGTGGTGAATCAGTGGAATAGATAATAGGATAATCATTTTCTTAAGATAACTTGGGAGTGCCTTAAGAAAGACCTGACTGACCTCCAGGGGTGAAGGTTTGATCCAATTGAAGTGCAAATATTTCCAGAAAGATTAAACTTCATCAATAAATAAGAAGCTCTGGGGGCAGTCTTGGCTTCAGTCTTCAGGAACTTTCACCTCATAGACAGTGTGGGAAAAACTGAAGGGTGCTCTACCATCCCAGGTACAAGGCTCAGTTGTGCCCACCAGATGTGATCCTGGCTGCAGTTGTGGAAATGAAGGAATATATCTTGGTGAGTGAGGGGCAGGGACTTTGTTGACTGTGGGTGCTTACAAGAGAACAGAGTCGTTTTCAGTTCCAGAGGAAAAGGATGAGGCCAGAGGAAAAGGATGAGGTAAAGTTTGAAGCCCTGGTTTGGATCACAAGAATCAAGTCCATTTGTGAATGCAATGTGGATGGTGGTCATAGCAGTGGCTCAGGGGTGGAGAGGAGTGTCAAAGTCAAGTTTCCAGACAGTTTATCAATAGTATGAAAAACCTGAAACTTGAGGCATCATTTCCCACATCTTGAGATCAGAACCAATTATAATGATGAATGATGAATGATGTATAAGTATAAGATTGATGAATAAGTATAGGAAAAGGCACCTGACCATAGATAGTTATTGTGGAGATAGAGGAGATCTGGGTTCAAACTCAAAAGAAGATAGAGAATTTTTTTTTTTAAAAAGCCACTTCTATTCCAAAGAAAAATGTCAAATTATCACCAGTCCAAAAAATAATTCTTGGAAAAGCTTAAAATGACTTTTAAAAATCAAATAATAAAGATTAAGCAAAAATTAGAAAAAGAAATGCGCAATCCAAGAAAATTATGAAAAGTCAAACAATTAGAAAAAAAAGAGTTCCAAAACTTAAGTAGTAATAGTAGTAATGCTGGAACCTTATTCACTTCAGAATTAGATTTAAGAGGAAATAACATATATAATTAGAAAGGTATAAAAGTGCTCTAAATTTATAATGAATAGAAAGGCAATGGAACAGAATAAGGGAAGGTCTTTTAGAAAGGTGAATAAATCATGAAATAGGATGTAGCAAGGAGAAGATAAGGGAGGGATTCTTTAAAAAGTTATGGATTAGGGAGGTAATAGTTGGAGGTAAATTAGACCTGTAAGGAAGTATAGAGTAAAATGAAAAGGTGAAAAGAACAACAAAAAAATAAGATGGAGGGAATAGGGGCGGCTAAGTGGAGCAGTGGATCAAGCACTGGCCCTGGAGTCAGGAGTACCTGGGTTCAAATCCGGTCTCAGACACTTGATAATTACCTAGCTGTGTGGCCTTGGGCAAGCCACTTAATTCCATTTGCCTTGCCAAAAACCTTCAAACAAAAGATGGAGGGAATACACAACTTGTACTTTTATCTTCGAATATGCATGCAATGAACTCAGCCATAAGATGGAAACAGCAGAATGCATTAAAAAATCAGAATCTGACAATATGTTGTTTACAAAAAAATACATTTAAAATGAGAGATACTAAGAGAGTTAGAATAAAGGACTTGATTAGACTTTATTATTCTTCAGCTAAGGTAAAAACAAAACAAAACAGGTGTACCAAATCTTATCGCAGACTAAGTTAAAACTAAAATAGAATTTAATTAAAAGAGATGAAAAGGGGTGGCTAGGTGGCATAGTGGTTAAAGCACTGGTCTTGGAGTCCGGAGTACCTGGGTTCAAATCCAGTCTCAGACACTTAATAATTACCTAGCTTTGTGGCCTTGGGCAAGCCATTTAACACCATTTGCCTTGCAAAAACCTAAAATAAAAAGAGATGAAAAAGGAAACTACAATATGATGAATGTTATCATAGAAAATGAAGCAATCTCAATACTAAGCCTATATACACCAAAATGCTATAGCATCTAAATTTTTTAAAAGATTATTTATTTTGAGTTTTACAATTTTTCCCCTAATCTTACTTCTCTCCCCAACTCCACCCCAACATCTAAATTTTAAAGAGGTTAAATGAATTTTAAGTGGAAATAGATAGTAAATTATAAAAGCGGAAAACTTTCACCTTCCTCTCTCAGAATCAGTATAATCTAACCAAAAATTAGATAAGAATTTGAAAAGGTGAATAGAATCATAGTTAAGCTAAATATGATAGTTAATTGAGAGAACTGAATGGAAACAGAAACACACCTTTTATCTCAGCAATACATGGTACTTGACAAAAATTAACCATATGTTAGGGCAAACAAACTTTATTGATAAATACAGAAAAGGAAAAATATTAAGAGCATTCTTTTCAACTAATGATACATTGAAAACTAAATAATTAAATCCTAAAAATGAATTGGTCAAAGAACAAATCATAGAAATAATAATTTTGTTAGAGAAATTGACAGTGGGACACATCAAAACTTTTGGGATGCAGCCAAAACAAAATTTAGAGGAAATTTTATGTCTTTAAATGCTTACAACAATAACATATAGAGAAAGACCAAATCACAAATTGGACATATAATTAAAATTTTAAAAATTAGAAAAAATAACAAATTAAAAATTCCTGATTAAACACTAATTTGAAACTCCTAAAAATCAAACATTAATAAATTTGAAGTAATAAAATCATTGAACTAATACATAAAGCTAAAAAATGTTATTTTATGACAAAAAACAACAAAATAGCTAAATCATTGGTTTATTTGATTTTTAAAAAAGAAAGAAGAAAATCAAATTACATTATAAAAAATGAAAGAGATAAATTCACCACCAAAAAGAAGAAATTAAAAAAATAATTAGGAACTATTTTTCCCAATTATACACCAATAAATCTAACAATTTAAGCAAAATGGAAGAATATTTACAAAAACATATATAGACCAGAGTAAGAAAACAGAATACTTAGATAACCCTATTTTTGAAAAAAAAAATAAATAAGAGATCAATGAACTAACTAAGAAAAAATCCCCAAGACCAGATGGAATCACAAGTGAATTCTACCCAACATTTAAAGGACAATTAAACTATTTTAAAAAATAACTTATGAAGTTCTAAATCTTTTTATGACACAAAGAAGGTACTGATTCCTAAACCAGAAAAAATAAAAACCAAGAAAGAAAACTATAGACCAATGATCTTAATGAAGAGAACAAGATTTTTGTTGGCTTTGTTATTGATATAGTTAATTATGCCAATAGTTTTCCTAACATGGATCTTGGTATAAATCCCATCGGGTAATAGTATATAATCTTTGCTGTTATCACATAGCTAGTAATTTGTTGATATTTTAAATTTTAAATGGCTATACAAATGTCTATGATAATGATATTTTAGTATGTCTTTATTCTTCCATTAAATCTATCTTATCATATTGATTTCCTAAAAATTTAACAAACATCCTGCCTCTCAGTTTTCAAATGAAGAAATAAATGTTATCCATACTCATAAAAAAAAGCTGAAATCTCTATTGATTAGAGATAAACAAATTAAAACAAGTCTGAGGCACCACCTCACACCTATCAGATTGGCTGATATAATAGAAAAAGAAATGACAAATGTTGGAGAGGCTGAGGGAAAACTGGGACACTAATGCACTTTTGGTGGAGTTGGGAACTGATCTAACTCTCCTGAAGAGCAATTTGGAAATATGCTCAAAGGGCAATGTAACTGTGCATACCCTTTGATCCAGCAATATCACACTATTAAGGTTGTAATGCAAAGAAATCATTAAAAAGGTGAAAAGACCCATATATACATAAAATATTTATAGCAGTTCTTTTTTGTGGCAAAGAACTGGAAATTGAGGGGATGCCCATCAATTCGGGAATGCTAAACAAGCTGTGGCATATAAATATTATGGACACTATTGTTCTGTAAGAAATGATGAGTAGGCAGAAAGACCTGCTGCTGCTGCTGCTGAGTAAGATGATCAGAATCCAGTGAACATTGAACACAGTGACAACATTATGTGATGATCAGCTATGGTAGACTCCTGAAATACAGTGATCAAAGACAATTCTGAAAGACTTGTGATGGAGAATACCATCTATATCCACAGATATGGAGTTTGAATGCAGATTAAAGCATACTATTTTCACTTTTTAAATTTTATTATTGCTTTTTCTTTCTTGTGGTTTGTCCTTTTGTTCTGATCCTTCTTTCACAGCATTGCTAACTACTATGGAAATATGTGTAATACGATTGCGCATATATAACCTATATCAGATCGCTTATTATCTGGGGAGGGGGGGACAATGGTGAGAGGAAGAATACTTTACAAAAATGAATGTTGAAAACTATCTTCACATATAATCAGAAAATTAATTAATTAAAAATGAGTAACAAAAAGGAAAAAGAAAAATGCTCCAAATCATTATTGATTGAGAAGAAATTTTAATGCACTTTGGGTGGAACTGTGAACAAATATAACCATTTTGTAGAGCAATCTGAAACTATGCCCGAAGAGTTATAAAACTGTGTAGATCCTTTGACCCATTAGGTCTATTTCTCAAGACGATCAGGGAAAAAGGAAAAGAATCTATATGTTCTAAATTATTTATAGCAACTCATAGTATATGATTGGAATGGAAGGAAGATGTAATGTCTTACATTAACTGATTCAATGTGAATGGAACAGAACTAATATAAAACTGTATACAGAAAGAGCAGTATTAATGATTTAGTTTTGTTTTTTTGTTTTTAGTTTTTACAAGGCAATGGGGTTAAGTGGCTTGCCCAAGGCCACACAGCTAGGTAATTATTATGTGTCTGAGGCCAGATTTGAACTCAGGTACTCCTGACTCCAGGGCCGGTGCTCTATCCACTATGCCACCTAGCTGCCCCAATTTAGTTATTCTTAATAATGCAATGAATCACAATAATTCTGAAGAATTTGGGATGAAAATATTATTTATTTTCAGAGAAAGAACTGATAAAGTCTGAATGCAAATCAAAGAATACTTTTTTAAAAATTTTTCTTGGGTTGTAGGTTTTTCGGTTTTCTTTCACAACATAACTAATAAGTAAATACTTTGCATGATTGCATAAATATAACTTTTATAAATTTGTTTACCTTTTCTTTGAGAGGGAAGGGATAGGGAGGGAGATAATTTTGAACTTAAAATAATTTTAAATGAATGTTATAATTGTTTTTACATGAAATTTGAAAATTATTTCAAAAGGAAAAAATTATCTAATGAGGAAGGGTTAAAGTATAGTCATAAGACAAATAAATATAGTATCTCTAGAAAAAATATATATATAGTGACTAGTAATACAATTAACAATTGTGAGGATCAGGATAAGCCTCCTGAAACATTTTTCAAAAGACAAATACAGAGAAATGTTTATTTATGAGTTAGTCCATGTTCATGTTGCCTTGGCAAAGATACTAAAACTGGTTAGTATATCTTAATTGTAGGTAGACTAACTTAATTTTCTTTTTTTCTTTTTTTTCAGAAAGACCCATGGCATGAAAAGTATGGTTATGCCATGGTTTTCTTAGAAGCCTTCACCCCAAATCCTAAGCTAATATTTTCAGTGAACAGCCCAGTAGATTGACACCAGCTCTCTCATATAGAAACCAAAATGTGTAAGAAGGAACTTTTAGTAAAACTTAAAATGAAAATTTACATGAAAACCATTTGGTAATTTTTCAATAGGCATATCCCAACATCCAGTAGCTTATAAAATGGCACTCCATTCTAGCACTTCAGGGAATTCTTCAGGGAATCAGGGTCATGTGACATGACAGTAAATTTCTTAGGTTAAATTTGAACTCAGGTATTCCTGATAGTACGACTAGTGTTGTGGCATCTATAACTTAGATTGGTGAATCATTGCTCTCTGGAGTGCCTAAACTATGTGCATGCCGAGGGCCTCTCTTCTATTATGCTTAGTCATCTTGGGAGCAAAGAGGTCATAATTCAGGATCCAAGCTCCAGGTAAGCAGGAATACCCTTAAAAGCTTTATAAACTATATATATATATATATATATATATATATACATATATATATATATATATATATATATATATATATATCATAGGTGAAAAAAATAACATGATTTAGAAATTTTTCCAAGCATTGGATTGAAGATAAGCAATCTTTATTTTAAAATCAGTAATACAAGAGTAGTTAGGTGGCGCAGTAGATAGAGCACCGTCCCTGGAGTCAGGAGTACCTGAGTTCAAATGTGACCCCAGACACTTAGTAATTACCTAGCTGTGTGGCCTTGGGCAAGACACTTAAACCCGTTGCACTGCAAAAACCTAAAAAAAAAAAAAAAAATCAAGAATACAAAAATCACTCAAGTGAATCTCTCTTAGGTTATGGAGTATTTTGTATAGTAAGAATAATATGCATAAAGTTAAAAAGTGATTGCAACCCTTCCTAATATATATGTATAAAGTTGAAAAAAATGAAAATAGTGAAATCCTTACATATTCAGCAAAACTTTTAAAAGTATTTATAAAAACATAAGTTGAATTGTAAAATCTATTTTCTGAATATCCAAAAAGACCATTTAGGTTCTTATGGTTTCAGATTCCCATCTGGACTTATATTTTTGAGCTGATGATTGTTTGTAATCTGTCTCTTTTGGATAAAATGTAATGCTGCTCATAATTACACCAGTCACATTCTGATTTTACTCTCATTACCCCTACAATCCACACTCATACAAATGTGAATGTACTGCTGAATGTAAGTGGTGTCAACCTTTATAATGGATGGTCAATGTAATTAGAACATAGAAATCTGGAAAGAAAATTGCTTTTTAGTCAGTATTATCTTGTCAGAGATTTTACCTCTAACTAGTTAACTTGACAGTTTTACTGAAACTTTGCAGAATTACATTTTTGGTATCGTGTAGCTGTCTTGTTTGATTTTGTTTCATTCCTGTCTGTCCTCCCTGCCCAAATTCTCCACCCTTCCTCACCCCTTCATGCAATTAAGTTCATAACCTCCTCAACTACTCTAAGTACAGGTCAACTAGAAAAGCATATTCACTGTTGTCCTAATCATTCCACCAAATGACACGTACAGGCAGGTACTCAGTACATTGGCTAACTGAAGAAAATTGGATGGCAATTTTTCAATTTCATCAAGGATCAATATGGGATTTAAAGGGCACAAAAGAATGAACTAAATAAAACCCAACATTTTTCTAATTGAAACAATATGAATGGTTATAAAAAAATTTTAAGCCATTTCATCTCAATAAGATTAGCACCAGGGGGGAAAAAGCTGTTTAGGTTGGAGGTGGGGTGTGGTGGGGAACACAGCCACACATGTGGTTTTCATTTTTAGAATACAGCTATTATTGGCTCCAGGGACTTCTCAAAAGCCAGAGTGTTGGTATTTGTGTTTGAATAAGCAGAGTTGTAAAATACCCCTATTTTTACACCTTTTTAGATACTTGGTATCCCACAGAGTCTCAGCTGCCATTGATTAATGAGTTACTCCCTAAGAAAGCAGATCTTTGAAATCAGCACATAGTTTTAGTCAATGGAACTGGGGGTGGGGGGGGAGTCCATGTTAATTATCCAAGATTAGCCAGGATTGTAAGAGTTATTTGTTTTATACATGACCATAGATTCTGTAAATGACCTTCACCCAGTGCTGTTATTAGGCATTACCAAGTTTCTGACAATTAAGTGTTTTAGAGTATAATTTCTTGTTATAATTTTGACCTTGCAATTATCAAATGTGTTTTTAAATGATCAATATAATTAAAATCAAATTCAGTAAAGGATAAATACCAGTAAACAGTTTAAGCATAGAATGGGTCGATCCAGATGATCATTTAATAAATAGTCCTTTTAAAATTATGGGAGTTTTACATCTTTTGTCAAGTTAATTGATCTTAATCACAACAATAACGGATGTTTAATTTTTTCTTAAACTACCACAATTAAATTAAATTACTTTGGAACACAGAACATTTCGGGGAGTAACGGATTTTCTGATTTCCATAAAGGTTAGATGTTAATAGTTAAAAAGAAAACGAATTGTGATACAATGACACAGACTTCATAGTTGTTTCAATGATATGCATTTCAAGAAAATATCCTCTAGATGGCAGTGTTTACTGCAGTTAGAAATCGAAGGTTTTCTAAAAGAAGGAATAGAATAAAATTCAGTGAAGTTGGCAAGCTAATATACCTAACATTTTAACATTAAATGAAATAGTGTTCTCTCTCTCTCTCTCTCTCTCTCTCTCTCTCTCTCTCTCTCTCTCTCTCTCTCTCTTTGTTCAGTGTGGTCACACAACATAGTTCAGCATATCTTATTCAATTCCTATTTTTTTAAATGCAAATAAATTAATTTAGATTTAATTTTATATACATTTATTTTTATTTAAATCAATGTAGGAAGTGGACCTGTGATTTTCATTATTGGAGGGGGGGGGGACTCCAAGGTGAGGAAACTTCCTCTAATAATTCAGGTCAGTACCTCCTCTGCTACTTATAGACGTAGAGAATTGACAGGAGCACTCAGAGGTTAAGTGAAGACTTCAAAAATTGCAGGAGTCAAAAAGAAGTATTTGAACCCTTCTTTCCCTGGATTTAAGAACAACTTTCCATCCATTCTATTACAATGCTTCCAGACATTTACACACATTTATGTATGTATGCATATATATCAATATAATATTTGCAAATATATTAATACATAAGTGTAAAATATGTATATATTGTATTTGTAATATATCATGGAAAAAGGAATCTAGAACTTATGACTTCACTGATGTAAAGCAATTCAGGTGTGGAAACCTACTTCTACCAAGGTATGTTTGGGACCAATTACAAATTAAATGTCATAGAACCTTAGCCCTGCTGAAATCACTTGTTTAGGATTACCCATTTAGTATTGGTCAGAGGCCACCACTTGAATCCAGATATACCTGCCTTAAAGAATGTTTCTCTGTACATTATCCCTATTATTTTTCATATATATATATATATATACATATATGAATGTATATTTGGCATGCATATTTGCAATATACAGCAATATATTAATATTTATATTATATATAAACACATGGGAAGCATTTTAAATAACTCTATTTTCCTTATAATCACTTGGTAAAGTAAGTAGAAAAAGAATTATTATTCACAATATTTAAATGAGATAAGAAGTTCAGGGTGAGTTGTTCAGCATCACACAGCTAATAAGTATCATCCAGGACTTAAACTCAGATCTTACTCACATCAAAACTTCTTTCCCAGGTTGGCCAATCACTTCTTACTGTCGCACAGGGCAAATAAAGAAAGGATGTCATCAGAGTTGTGTGAACAGAAAATCAGATTGTTTAGTCATATGACACTGGCAAAGGATAACCAAAGGAAAGCCTGCAAGTTATGTGGGCATTCATCTAATGTCAAAAGAATTAGGGGAAAGTCCTAAACACAATTAGATCGATTCCCTGAAAAGGACATTCAAGGGGATATCTATGAATTACTATCTGTACCATGGTGGGGAGGGAGTTATCTGTATAGGAGATCAATCCAATTGCATATAGACTAAACTATACATATACATATATTTTTATATTTCCTATATGTTCATATATAGCATCTGTAATCATTTGTGTATATATTGTATATATATATGTATATATATATATATATATATATATATGTATATATCTGTAATCATTTGTGGGGAGGAAGGGGGCATAAAGGCCATACTGTCTTGGATGATATTCTTAGTTGTCAAGAAACCCATGGTTTATTTCTAATTCTTCCACCTAATATTAACCTGTATGACTCTGTCAAAGTCAGACCCTCTTTAGAAGTTATCTCATCTGTATACTGGGGACAAGGCCCATAAAACCTATTTCACATGGCTGTTTTGAGATTCAAATATCATAATATTTGTATATTTTAATTCCTACATACATATAAAATATAATTATGGTCCTGTTACTTCTCTCCAGTTGTATTTTCTTGATCACTAGTTTAAGGTTGGAGCTATCAATCAATCAATCAGTCAATCAATCAATCAATCAAATGTCTACTATACTCAAACACTAAGATACATGCTAGGGATTGTTTATGTTGTTCAATCATCTCTGAATCTTTGTGACTCCTTGAATCATAACATGCAAGCCTATCTATAGTTCCCTATCTTTCAGATTCTGTCCAAGTTCACATAAAGTGTTTTCTTGATATTTTCTGTCTATCTCATCTGCTATCTCCTTTTCCTTTCCTTATTCCTTTACTCTTTCCCAACATCAGGGTCTTTTCCAACAGGTCTTATATTCTCATTATATGGTCAAAGTAATTAAGCTTTAATTTAATACCAAAATATTTGACTTTCCAATGAATAACCTGAATTAATTTTACTGATTTCAATTCCTTGCTGTCATAGGATCTTTCAAAAGTCTTCTCATTTTCAGATCATTCAAATCATATCAGATTAAATTTGATTCAATTTAATTTAAATGAAAAAATAAATAGCAATAGAATAAATATAAAATATGATATGATAAAATCAATATAAAAATAGATAAATCATAAAATTAGATCAAAATTGATTTTAAATAAATAATCATTCTGAAAAGAAAAAAGAGTGTTACTTATCAGGACTTTTTTCAAAAGTTGAATCTTTCAAAAAATTTTTTATTTTTTCCACTTTTGTAGGATTCTACTCAACTTAATAAAGCTCCTATAACCAGGCTTTTATCTATAGAAATTGTTATTGATATTTAGAGTTAGCCCTAAGCAATGATTGTAAGGTAGGTAAGGTTTGCTTCTCTGTTATTCCACTTCCCTGACTGCACACTTCTATTTTCCTCAATCATTTGGATTTTCTATAGTTGCTTGCTTCTTGTCTACTATCATTTTCAGCCCATACCATTCTCCTTTCCAGTTATGCCTTTCCAGGAAATAGCCTAGGTTTCAGGATTATTTTATCTTTCCTCCCTCTTTTCATGATGAAAACTGCTAGTTAATCTCAGCTAAATTCTAGGAGGGAAATTTCATTCAAATAATTAATACTAAAGTTATTTTTTGGATTACAAAGCAGCTAGATTTCAACTAAAGCCCCCATCCTATACATCTAAGTTCTCAAGAGTATCTTTCACTTTAAAAGATGAGGTCTGTTAATCAATGAATCCTCATTTCAAATCAAGTCATAAAGTAAAGACAAAATTAAGAATTTTAAGTATTATTAGGATATATTTGAGGTCCTGAGTACCCTTTCTCTGAAAGTCCTCTACTCTTAAAAAATACTATTTAGCAAACAACACTGAATAGCTTCTTTTTCAGATGCATTAGAATTCCCTCCCTATCTATACAAAGAAGGTATTTCATAAGTGAGATTGGCATTCCTTAGCCAATAGGTTTTTTAAAAAAACACATTGGCAAACAACAGATGTTTACTTTCAAGTCTGTCAAAAATCATCCCTTCTTATATTTTGATTTTGAGGTTAGTAACTCATGTGAATAAAGGACAATGTGTATATCTCAGTCATATTAATCCAATGAATTGCCTTCCCTTGACCTTGTTACAAAAATGACTCTGAAACAATGCAGTGTGTGCTGTACAGGATAAGTGAGAATCTTAATTTGATTATATATATATATATATATATATATATAGATAGATAGATAGATAGATAGATAGATAGATAGATAGATGATAGATAGATAGATAGATAGATAGATAGATAGATAGATAGATAGATATACACTCCTTTTTTTCTGAACTGCCTTGGTTCCTAAGATAATTTCAATTGATCTGTTTCCATATTTTACAAATTGTTTCCTCAATTTGAATTTGACAAACCTGATCTTTTATTAAAAACAAAATCAAGCAAAAAAGTAACCTCTATTGTTAGAAACATGATAGGTTACAGGTCACAGATTGAGGAGGTCTAACTTCTATTCTGGATTCTATCATTAGTTTCATGATTTTCAGCAAATTATCCTTCTGGTCTAAATTCTCTGACCTGTAATGTAAGAGAGTATTGTTACAAATTCATCTGGTTCAAAACTGAATTGATTCTACTGAATTTGTTATAATTTAATATTTGATCCAGTATGAATAAGTGCAAATGATATTAAGGAGGGAAAAAAAAGAATGTGAAGAAAGTTTGCTATTGAGTAGTTAAGTAGAATTAAGTTACTGTCAAAAAACACTTTTTACATTGATACATGGTGAAATTCCAGCATCAATATATGGAAATAGCACTGGTTTGGAGTCAGAAGACCCAGATGCAAATCTTTTTTTTTTTTTTTAGGTTTTGCAAGGCAAATAGGGTTAAATGGCTTGCCCAAGGCCACACAGCTAGGTAATTCTTAAGTGTCTGAGGTCGGATTTGAACTCAGGTAGTCCTGACTCCAGGGCCGGTGCTCTATCCACTGTGGGACCCAGCTGCCACACAAGATGCAAATCTTGACTGTGCCATTTACTCAGTGATTTTGGACAAGTCACTTAATCTTTCTCGTCTTCAGTGGCCTCATCTGTAAAATGAAAATGTTGGACTAGATGATGTCTAAAGTCCTATTGTTTAAAATCATATGATACCATGAAGAATAGCAAAGCACACACACACACACACATATAAATATTTATATCACATATATGTATATATATATATATATATATATATATATAATATAAGCAGGAAGCTCAAGATGGGAATTTAGAATTTCTCTCATATTTAATCAGATTATTCCTTTATAACTATTAAGATACTTGGAAATTTCTCTTAACTCCTTAGGTAAGTTTCTTTAGGGAGCATTATTTTCTTATGTGTCTAAGTTACATAATTTTCTTTGTTCCATTTAACTAAGTTGTTTGCTTTGACTCTCCACCTGAATAGTAGGACCTACCATTTCCCAGGGTAGTTCAAAAAGTCTGGCTATTTTCTTAACTAGAAACAATATTACTAGGGAGGAGAATCATTTATTTCTACCTGCTCAAATTTAAGTGGTACAACTTATCCTGTATGGTTTTTTTTTTTAAGCTGGTAGCATTTTTTCAGAGTGAGAGTGATAGTTGGGAAGGTCAGGTCAAAGACTGATCAGTCCAAGTTCTATTATTGTTGTGCTAAATGAATACCTCCTCTCATTCTCCCATAAAAATGGGGGTACATTGGACCTTATTTCCTTTACAAAGACCTAATATCAAAACAAAATGTGTAATCTTTCTCATATTGCATATGTTGAAGTACTAAATTTACTTTTGCCTTCTTTTGCTTGTTTTCAAAGGAAAATCCAGTAAAGTTTTTCAACCTAAAATGTCTTGTGATTTGAAAAATTTTAGTTCTTACTAAAATGACATTTTTCTTTTTTATATCTCTCTTTGGGTCTGCATCACCTTGTATTAAGTACATTCTAACAAGCTGGTGACCTTCGCTCACACATCTGAAAACTTTTGAGGCTTTTGCTGTTTCCTTAGAAAGCTGGGGATTTCACAGACAAATCATTGACTGGGATGTTGTAAATTCCTTGGAATGGGAAATGGTGCAGACTGTGCATTTACGCCTTATAATGGATTCTGCAGACATGAAGCTTTCATTTATTTATGCTCTGATTTTTTTTTATTCCAGTTAAGGAGATGAAGATCACTAAGAAAGTAGAATGGCTATTTACTTAATCCTCAGACAAACATGCTAATTCTTTTTAAAAGCCCTGCTTTTCCCCTTTTCTTTTAACTAGGGTGTTTGTTATCTTTGATATGTAGTTAAGTCAGGGTTACCAAAGTACACAGATAACAAAAAAAAAAAAAGGCTTCCTGAGTCATGCTAAGTCAATTAGAGGATACTTCTAAGTTGAATTTGGTTTCTGCAAAAAGATCTAAAAATAAAAAACAAGACTTGTCTGCATCCTGCCAGGACTCAGTAAAGCCAAGAGGTATGTATGTATTAAATCACAAATGGGATTTTCATAAAATAAGATAGGCACTTAGGTTAAATGAATGAATGAATACAATATAGCAGTTTTTGAGATGAAAAACCTTGGAAAATGAAATTGCTTTATTAATTTGATATTCCATCATTGTGTGTACCTCATGACCTTTGCTAAAGGTATTTAAAGAAATGGGGAGTACAAATGACATCACTGATCCTTTTGAATTTCTTTCCTCAAGTATAGGAAAACAATTCTCCAGAGGAACTTTATGCAAGTGGTGGTGGTGGTAGTGGTGTATTTGAAATTAGATTCTACCCTATATCTTTTTATCTCCCATCAGTTCTTTTCAGTTATAAACAATGTGCTTAGAAATCTTTGTGTGTTATTTGTAGGTTTGGGAACATTTTCTATTTCTCTAAAAGAGAATTGGCTGTATTCTGCTCAATATTCTGATCCAACAGTTATTTTGAACAAAATAAATAACATGCGGGCCTCAGAGAATAAAAAGTAGTTTATGTAATATAGCAAGGCAATTACACCACTTATAAGTGACCAAATAATTTCATTTTAAACACCACATATTTATTACTCTCCTTTTTGTTATTTCAAAGTTTATTCCCTTTGTTTAGCTAAATGGCTGCCTGAGTAAGGGGAACACACACTTTACAATGTAATCCAAGTCTATAAATAATCTGAAATTTAAAAGAAATAGTAACAAAGTATATGAATTTAACATTTTTCCTCGATTGTATAATAACCTGATGAAACTGTAGCAATAGAGAATGTCAGTTTAATACTGGGAGAAGCTTTAGAGCTCCAAATCTGACATCTATAATCATTGTCAGTCATAAAAATATAGCAGATTTGGTTAAATTTAGTTCAGCCATTCAAACAGAATAAAGGTTGTCACCTGCCCTCCTCTGTGATTTGATTACCTAGGACTCGGGTTTTCCTCAGAGGGGTAGTCAGAAGAACGATAATAAATACTGAAAGGAAAGTTTTATTCAAGAAGCATATTACTCTTTGCACATCCTTAAATGTGTTAACTTTTCTTATGTTGTGTTAACATCCTGTGCTGTCATTTCCTAAATAGCATGGTTTACTTGAAGATTTCACTTAGAAATATAGTATAATGGTCTGTCCTCTTATGTAAAATAGAGATCATGATACATTGTATGCCAAAGGAACTATAGTGTTTTATGATTAATCTCTGTGAAGTATATTAAAACACTTGGATGAGGTATACAGCATTGGAAATGCATACAGAATTATACACTTTTTCCATTTTTAAAATAATTCCATGAGGGTACTGATCTAGTTCTTCAGATATGAAAAAAGAAAGTCCTGGACTTCTCGAAAAGGTCATCAATTCTATACTTCATGCTCTACATCCTTAAATTATACACACTGGGAACTTATTTGAAAATGCTTTGAGATCTATAGTCTAAATCTGCTCCATAAGGATTTCAGGGCATTAGTAAAATACAGATGCCAGTCTAATCAACACTCCTAATCAAACTGAACTGTATAAAAACATGGGCTAGATACTTTTATGGCATGGAAATGTATGTATTCAAAACATATGACATTTGAATATATAACTGTTAATTTAAGAAATGTGGAATGTAAAAAGGGAGCAGAGTTACACAACACCAGTATGAATTAGATCTCTGTAGACTGTATACAGCAGCCGTGATTGCATTTTATTCCTAGACCTGGATCTTATTCTTCAATCAGGCAGCCAAACATGAATCAGATTCTGACATCAAGTATATAGGATGAGGCCCTAACAAGTAAGGATTTGTCTCATTTGTGGAAATTTTATGTAGCCAGTATAGAATAATCAGATTGTTTCCAGAAATCTGAAAATGTGAGTCACTGTGATAACAGATTAGAATTAAATACATCCTAATAACAAAAGGTAGATTATATATATAATGATGTGGATAAATAGCTATTATGCTAATGTAGCAAAAAGAAAAGTAAGCCTGTGATTTTGAGTCCAATAAAATATTGCATAGGGAAAATGTGATTAGGACAATTTGAGAGGCTGCTAAAGAAAAGTACAATAATCCACAGAGATTTCTAAACAAATAAACCCCACCAGTAAGTTTCTCCTATATCAATAATCCGGAAGCAGTGCTTATTGGAAATAACATGGCTCTTTAGGAAGAGAATTCTAAGTATGTTTTCCATTCAAATGCTTATATAGTGCTCTGGGGGGAAAATATCTGCTTGTAATATTAAAGGGTTAAAAATGGCAGTCTCTTGAGATTTATGTTCTTCTTAAAATATTGTGTTCTGGTGTAGAGTCTCATTTTTTTTGTATCAGGAGTCAAGAATATAACATGATAGTAATATTGTCAGGAAAACATCTGTCTCTAGACCTTTCTTCCCCTAAGAGGTTAACAACTTTAACTTAAGATAAGTTAAGAAACCACAGAATTTCAGAGTAGGCAAATAAATGTGAACATGACTGATTGTTTTCAAGTCAACTTCTCTGCCACCTTCAAAAGCAGTCTTCTCAGAGGAGATCCTGTCCAGGCTCTAATACTGCCCAGGGGACTGACCTCTGATTTTCTTTCATTGGTTTTCAAACTGCCATTAGCTAAATCATATGATGATTACTTCTCTGCTTTGGTCCTATATTCAGAGTATGTTAGGTTCAGATTGGTAAGCATGAGGTATTGATGACAAATCAAATCAGAAAACTTCAGTTTAGCAATAAAGTTAAATACTTACTTCTGAGCTATGTGATATAACTATATCTTGACTTAAAAATGATGACAATGTGATTAGAATGTGAGTGTGTTATGTATAGGATGTTCCTGTATGGAATGAACTAGAAACTAATGCCTATGCTTCTATCCACTATTCCTATATACTGTGTCAGAAGAGTTCATTTATTAATTCATACAAACAAAAGAAGCTAGTACAGTGAATGCTTGCCATTCTGAACAATGAAGTATTTTCAGCTATAGACTCTGCAAATGGTAAAAAGGTCTTACACAGTGTGCTAAGATAAAGAATCCTCCCTTAATTTGATCATATTATATAGGGTATGTGTATTAAGATTTTCCCCTCTAATCTCAGAATTATATCAGAAAGCTTTTAGTGGTCCATTTTCTGCTTAAATGTTGCTTCTCTTATAATTTCAAACCAGTTCTAGAGTATGAATTATCTATCTAATGTCTTCAAAAGATGATTAACTTAATTTTTTTGCAAAAGAACTTTTAAAAATGTTAATGTAAAAATCCCCTTTCCAATGCATAATCACAAAACAGACAATAAATGCTTCACACCACAACATAGTGCACAAAAAAGAATAAAAGGAAAAGTTTGAGAGTTCTTAGTCAACGTTACCTGAGGAAAAAGAGTAGTGGTATTTTGTTTTGACTATCTGTGTATATATGAGAATATCATCTCTGCTCTCAAGCATTCTTTAAATAACTATTTCCAACCCTTAGGTATTTTTAAAAAATGTGTCCCTGACTTTGCTACCTTGTTTTGCCTTTAATGGTAATATTTTAAATCTAAAATGTCATATTTGAGGGTAAAGTATAGCAGGCAGAAAAACAGTGTGTTTTTTCCTCATTATTGTTGTATTTTTCCAAGTATGTTAAAAGACCTGAAGAGAAATATTCAGGCAAATAGCTAGTTTTTACAATGAAAGGTCCACTTACGCTTTTGAAAAGTTGAAATATCAATTTAATAATCGTCCCTTTAGTGACTTTCTTTCCCTGAATACTTCGAAAGTTATTAAAAAATAAAGGGGAATTATTACAGTGAATTGTTGCAACATCACTTTCTGGACATTAGGTGAATTCATAATGCTTGTTGAGAATCTCTGCCTTAAAGTAGGTAACAACTACTCTGTAACGTTTGTGGTTTGAGGGTACAAAAGATTAGAAAAATACTTTTAGGGTCAGAACTGGAAGGGGGGAAGTTAAATCCTTTTCCTAATGAAGCCTCATTCAAACCTACAAAAAAAAAATAAGAAAGGTGCGCACAAGTAAATGGAAGCAGAGTCTAGGCAGGAGTCAGGGAAATATGAATTATAGATGAGGAGACATGTATTAAATATAAAGTTGAAACTAGCAAAGAGGACAAGAGGAAAGAGAATCTTTTTCTCTACACCAAGAGAAAGCTGTCTAGGACGCTCTTCGGAATCCCTGAAGGCAAGTTGGATGCACAATGTGTCTACAGTACCATTTCTTGCGGCAGAATCTTTCTAAGCTCGAGGTCTTTAAAGACTTGCGTTTGCTGAGGAAACCAGACGGAGACAGAGTCAGGCAAAGTCCCCGCTCCCGCCAGCCGCCTCTTGCTCCCGGGGATGGGAGGCTTCTCAATGGAAAACAAGACACGTTGACTAGATTAGGTTTTTGCTCCCTTTCCCCTCTTATTCCTCCAGGCAGTTCCCGGGATCCCCGGGCACCGTACCGCCATAGACTAGGGCAGTAGCGGCTACACGTCCGGAGATGCAAAACCTCAACTGCCCCGGATTTCTCCCACTCCGACCCTCCCTTCCCTCTCAGTCTACAAGAACGCCTGCAAACACCGCCAGCCCCCAGACTGTCATCTGGACAAATGTATGTGCTTTGCATATCTTCACTCAGGTTGCGTGTTCTTTGCCCATCCCCAAACCCCATCCTCTTTAAGACAAAGAATTCTTGCGAATTTCTCCTGCCCCAGGCTCCTCTATCCCCCATCCAAGTCGCTGGGGGTGACCCCTCCATTTAAGAGGAACGAATGCAAAATGGGCGCAGGCAGACATGCCCCTTTTGCTCTAATCCTTTTCAAGAGGCTGTTCCCCGTAGCCCGTCAAGCTATGGGGCGGGGGGGACTGGGGGTTCCTCCGGAACACGTCCCTGAGTCGGAGTAGCGCGTACTCCCAGCGCCCCGCTCCCTGCGCTCCCCCTCTCACTCTCAGCATTATCCAAAAATGGTGCTGCTGCTTGCCGCCGCCGCCGCCGCCGCCGCTGCGTCCGCCGCCGCCGCCGCCAACCACCGCCAACCACCGCCTGCAGCCCTCCCCAACCTTCCCAGCCTACAGGCCATTAGCCATTCTGCACACCATGGACTCAGCATCCTCGCCCGGCACTCTTCCCCAGCCCTCACTTAGACTTCGCTGACCTAAGTCCCTGCCTGCTAGGCTAGGGCAAAAGCTTCCGACTTGACTTGCTACTCAAAGCTGCAGAGCATGCCCAGTGCTTTCCCCTTCCCCTAGAATCCTTGCTTAGGTTGTGTGTGTGTGTGTGTGTGTGTGTGTGTGTGTGTGTGTGTGTGTCTGTGTGTGTGTGTGTGTGTGTGTGTGTGTGTGTGTGTGTGTCTGTGTGTGTGTCTGTGTGTGTGTCTGTGTGTCTGTGTGTGTGTCTGTGTGTGTGTCTGTGTGTGTGTCTGTGTCTGTGTGTGTGTGTGTTTCCCCCCTCCCTCCCCTTTCTCCAGTGCGTATGTTCCATCTTTCCGGGTTTTAGCGGCTGCCAATGGGGAAAAATTGGGAGGGGGGAGCCAAAGAGACAAGTCAGAGTCCTTATTCAGCGGCCCCCTCCCTCTCTGCCTAGCTGCGGCCGCCCGCACTGCAAGGCTCAGGCCAATCAGGTGCAAAAGAGGTGGGGCCTCGCGTTGCTCACACCCTCCCTCTGGGCTTATTGAGAGTTATATCAAGAAATTCAGTTCAGAGAGAGACAGAGAGAGACAGAGAGAGAGAGAGAAAGAGACAGAGAGAGAGGTGAGAGAGAGACTGAGAGGAGGGAAAGAGAAAAGGAAAGAGAGAAAAGACGCAAGAAGAGAGGTACAGCTTTAGCATCCTTCCAGTTCAAAAACCTTTTAATGCAATAGGATTTTCCTGCCACCCCAGAGAGGAAAGAGAATCTCCGTGGTTCCAACTCTGACGTTTCCGACTAGAAGTTACAGACTTAAGCCAGTGTTAATACACGGATGGTAATGGTATGCGGTCCACAGTGGAAAATAGCCCTGAGCTGAAGAAGTGCAACTGGATGTTGCGTGTGTGTTCAATACAAGGAGCTCCTCTATCCTGTGGGTAACGGAGGCAAAATGTGGAGAGAATGACTGAAGACAAATCTGTGAATTTGTTCTCCGGAGTTGCTAATTTGCCAGCCCGAAGCAACACATTTCTCAAGAAGGAAACGTTTTGCTGCTTGTGAATTCTCCCCAAACTGGTGCTACCAGATGCATTGTGTTGGAACAAATCATTGCAAACTGCAGCATATTGGGAAAGGTAGCGAGAGAACTAACGTAAGTCTAAAGTTTCACATGCACGATTTTTAAAATTTGCTTTTAAATATGTGTGTGGTTCTGTGTCTTGAGGGGAGAACAGTAATGTTTGTGATTCTGGAGAAGGTTGTGAGCGAGCTCACCTACTCGGCTATATCTGCATCCGTACCTGCATCACTCTGCTGGAACTAATCACGGGCATCAGCTACCGTGCAGCTTAATGCAGATAAGATTAGTGCTTAGGAACTGACCAGTTCCACTAAAGTATCTAGCTGCCGGGAGCCTTGCACCCATTGAATTTGCAGTTTAGGCGAGCATCTAAGCGAAAGGCTTTTTTACCTGCATTATTAGTCTGCAGTATTTATGTGTGGCAGCTGTTAGTAATATCCGAGGAGAGATGAGTGGTAAAAACTACAGCTTTTTTTCCCCCTTTTTTCTTTTTTTTTTTAAATCCTCATTAAAAGGATTTTGCGCCTTTTCTCGGGTATGATATCTGCGATTAACTTGAATCTGTATCCTCCCCTCCCCCTCCGGAAGCATTTCTTTGGATTATTACATTTCTAAATAAAAGTTTTAATGTCTTTATTTAAATGGATGGGAAGTGTTGAACATTTGAAAACAAGGTAGACAGCTCCTTAGATAAAACTGCTAGTGTTGTTATCCTTTTAAGCAGAAAGACTATAAAGTAGCCAGTGACTATTGCTCTGGCTGCCGCTGCTGCAGCATGTCCGGATGCTTGTTTCCCAGTAAGATAGCAATAGAAGGTATATGAAGGACTGGGCTTGGGGGTGGGGAGTGATGGTGGGGGGGTTGGTGGTGGTGGTGGTGGTGGTGGTGAGATACTCTTTTTAGAAGAAAGATGACTCAGTGTGCTTAGAAGAGAATCTATTGCATGTGACATCTGACAGTGCAATTAGACAGAACCCCGGATAAGTACTTAAGGTTTTCACTTGTACCTAAAAAACTGGGGAGGCGGTAAGAAAGGAGGAGGGGAAGGAGAAGGGCTGTTCCGTTATGAATTGCACAGTGTGCTAGGGAAGGATGAGGGTAGTACATGTAGAAACTGTAGCCAGCCTCCATTCAGAAGTAGCTAATTTCATTTTCTCTTTGCAAATGCAACAAGCCAGCGAGATTTGTGCTTTCTTCCACAGAGTTAACTTGCAAAGAGGGGCAGGAAAGATGGTCTTTTTACAGCTGTGCAATGAAAAATGTGCTGTGATATCTTGAGATGTGTTTTTATTTACTGAAAAATAATATTGTCTCTATGATTATGTTGACAGTTGCTGTTTCCAAATAAGAAATGAGATGTAATGCATCCTACAGTCCATGTACGCCTTCTCTTGCAAATTGTGCACCATTCCTTGGTGGAAACCTTTAAATCCTAAAATCCAGGAAAAGAAAATATATATACATTATCATGGACCTGAGGGATTTTTACCTGTTGGCCGCTCTGATTGCCTGTTTAAGGCTGGATTCTGCTATAGCCCAAGAACTTATTTACACTATAAGAGAGGAGCTGCCAGAAAATGTACCCATAGGAAACATACCAAAGGACCTGAACATTTCTCACATCAATGCTGCCACAGGGACCAGTGCCAGCCTTGTCTACAGACTGGTTTCTAAAGCTGGTGATGCCCCTTTGGTAAAAGTGTCCAGTAGCACTGGGGAAATCTTTACCACCTCTAATAGAATAGATAGAGAAAAACTCTGTGCTGGAGCCTCATATGCTGAAGAGAATGAATGTTTCTTTGAACTTGAAGTGGTGATTCTTCCCAATGATTTCTTTAGACTGATCAAAATAAAGATAATTGTAAAGGATACCAATGACAATGCACCGATGTTCCCGACTCCTGTCATCAATATTTCCATTCCAGAAAACACTTTGATCAACAGCCGGTTTCCAATCCCATCAGCCACAGATCCTGACACAGGTGTCAATGGTGTTCAGCACTATGAGTTGTTAAATGGGCAGAGTGTATTTGGGTTGGATATTGTGGAAACGCCAGAGGGAGAGAAGTGGCCCCAATTGATTGTCCAGCAAAACTTGGATAGAGAGCAGAAAGATACCTATGTGATGAAAATCAAAGTAGAAGATGGAGGCACCCCTCAGAAATCCAGCACAGCCATACTGCAGGTCACAGTAAGTGATGTTAATGATAACAGGCCAGTGTTTAAGGAGGGTCAGGTGGAAGTCCATATTCCAGAAAATGCCCCTGTAGGTACTTCTGTCATTCAGCTTCATGCCACTGATGCAGATATAGGAAGCAATGCAGAAATCCGATATATTTTTGGTGCCCAAGTTGCTCCTGCAACCAAAAGACTCTTTGCTTTAAATAATACTACAGGGCTGATTACAGTTCAGAGGTCCTTAGACCGAGAGGAGACTGCCATTCACAAAGTGACAGTGCTGGCTAGTGATGGTAGCTCCACTCCTGCCCGGGCCACAGTTACTATTAATGTCACTGATGTAAATGATAACCCTCCTAACATAGACCTCAGATACATTATAAGTCCCATCAATGGCACGGTTTACTTATCTGAGAAAGATCCCGTCAATACAAAGATTGCCCTAATTACAGTTTCAGATAAGGACACTGATGTGAATGGCAAAGTGATCTGTTTCATTGAAAGAGAGGTCCCATTTCACTTGAAAGCAGTTTACGACAACCAGTATTTGTTAGAGACCTCTTCCTTGTTGGACTATGAGGGCACCAAAGAATTCAGCTTTAAAATTGTTGCCTCTGATTCTGGGAAGCCCAGTTTGAACCAGACTGCCCTGGTAAGAGTTAAGCTGGAGGATGAAAATGACAATCCTCCAATTTTCAGCCAGCCTGTAATTGAGCTGTCAGTGTCTGAAAACAACCGACGGGGGCTATACTTAACGACTATTAGTGCCACAGATGAAGACAGTGGGAAAAATGCAGACATTGTTTATCAGCTTGGACCCAATGCCTCCTTCTTTGATCTGGACAGAAAGACAGGGGTCCTGACGGCCTCCAGAGTTTTTGACAGGGAAGAGCAAGAAAGGTTCATTTTTACCGTGACTGCTAGGGACAATGGGACCCCTCCTCTGCAGAGTCAAGCTGCTGTGATAGTTACTGTGCTGGATGAGAATGATAATAGTCCTAAGTTTACTCATAATCACTTTCAGTTCTTTGTGTCTGAGAACTTACCAAAGTATAGTACAGTTGGGGTGATCACTGTGACAGATGCAGACGCTGGGGAGAATAAAGCTGTGACCCTTTCTATCCTGAACGACAATGAGAATTTTGTGTTGGATCCTTTCTCTGGGGTTATAAAGTCAAATGTCTCCTTTGACCGAGAGCAGCAGAGCTCCTATACCTTTGATGTCAAGGCCATTGATGGAGGGCAACCACCTCGTTCCTCTACTGCCAAGGTTACCATCAATGTCATGGATGTCAATGATAATAGCCCTGTTGTCATCTACCCACCTTCTAATACTTCTTTCAAGTTGGTACCACTTTCAGCCATCCCTGGCTCAGTGGTAGCAGAAGTATTTGCTGTGGATGTTGACACTGGAATGAATGCTGAACTTAAATATACAATAGTCAGTGGAAACAACAAAGGTTTATTCCGTATTGATCCAGTGACAGGCAACATTACTTTGGAAGAAAAACCAGCTCCTACAGATGTGGGGCTGCACCGTTTAGTAGTCAACATAAGTGATCTGGGGTATCCTAAGTCTTTGCATACCCTTGTGCTTGTTTTTTTGTATGTCAATGACACTGCAGGAAATTCTTCTTATATATATGACTTGATTCGGAGGACTATGGAAACCCCCTTGGACAGGAACATAGGGGACAGTAGTCAACCCTATCAAAATGAAGACTATCTCACTATCATGATTGCTATTGTGGCTGGGGCCATGGTGGTCATAGTGGTGATCTTTGTCACCGTCCTGGTTCGCTGTCGCCATGCATCTAGGTTCAAAGCAGCTCAGAGGAGCAAGCAAGGTGCTGAATGGATGTCTCCTAATCAGGAGAACAAACAGAACAAGAAAAAGAAAAGGAAGAAAAGGAAGTCACCTAAGAGTTCCCTTTTGAACTTTGTTACCATTGAGGAGTCCAAACCTGATGATGCGGTCCACGAACCTATCAATGGGACCATAAGCCTGCCAGCAGAGCTGGAGGAGCAAAGTATAGGAAGATTTGACTGGGGTCCGGCACCACCAACGACCTTCAAGCCCAACAGCCCTGACCTAGCTAAGCATTATAAATCTGCCTCTCCACAATCTGCTTTTCATCTCAAACCAGACACTCCAATATCAGTGAAAAAGCACCACGTGATTCAGGAACTTCCCCTGGACAACACCTTTGTCGGGGGTTGTGACACCCTTTCGAAACGATCCTCCACTAGTTCAGACCACTTCAGTGCCTCAGAGTGCAGTTCCCAAGGAGGCTTCAAGACAAAGGGCCCCTTACACACCAGACAGGTAAACGAGCACTTTTACTGGTCTATCAGTAGTGCATACAAGTGCCCCGTCAACCAGTATTAAAGTGCTAATGTGTCTTTTGTTTCAGTCTAATTTTAGCTTAGTTATATTAAAAAAGAGAAAAAAAACTTGACCCCTTTTTTTCCCCCTTTAAACAAATTCCTCTGGGGGCTCAGTCAAGAATTTGTAGAACGGCTTTGAAATTTCTGAGGCCTGAGAATTATTATTTTTAACTTCCCTGGTTCCCTCAAATGTTGAAAGATGAAAGGAGGAAATTGTTCAAAATTGTCCCAAGATAAGTGTTTGCTGAAGAAGAAAGACTGTCCTGAAATGCCAAATTCTACTTGCAGAGTTCCCAATTTGACTGCTTCAAGATTTTTTTTTTTCATGTTACTTTTCAGATCTAAAAAGTCACCTTCAGATTTCAAGTTGTGAGTGATGTTTGAAGGTCTGGCTAGTTTGCAATGTGCTGAAACTATGTTGTTGTGAAAGGGGTTAATTTTTTTTTCCCTCACAAGATAGCAAATTATTATCTGTACATCAGCTGTCAAGCACATGATTGTGGGTAGGATATAACTAAGCCATATAGGAAGTTTTCCTCTGTTTTGCTTGCAAATTATTTTCTTGTAATATGGTAAAGTGGGTATTAAAGAGTTGGATTTTGCAGATTTTCAATAATGGCCAAAGTACATTTTAAAAAAAGTAATACATTCAATCTATTATAACTGATTTATGCAGAAAAAAAACAGCCCATTGTAAATATTTTCTCATCTTAGTAATGCCTAAGTGATCTGTCATAACTCATTTTAAACTGTGAAATGTGCCATATGAAGAGGAATTAAGAGGCTGAGAAACTCATATTTCAACCAAATCCAGCATTAGATTTTCTTAGGTCTAATAATTCCTTGTTAATAAAGATTTAAATGCAGCGCTGTCTAATTTATTTCACTGGTGCTTGTCTGTTGCCACTAAATTAGAATGTCAATAATAGCCTGTAGATGGCACTAGGGTACCATGTCCTGTGTTCTGGCCAGGTGCCAATCCTGCAGTAGATAGAAGATGGGGGAGGGAAGGATAAAGCTGATACTACAGCCAAAGAAACCTTTTATTTAATGATAGCTGCACTGGAGCGACCAGTATTTAAGTTCTCATGTTTGCTCCTTAGTGCTTTGCTTTTACTGCACCAACTTTCTAAGTTTTTATAATGAGATTCATATTACTATCGGTTTTGTGCCCTTCTTGTGGATGGTGGTGTGCCTTCATTTGTTAGAAGTATCCAAAATAGCTCAGAGAATTGGGCAGGACACCAGTAAGCTTGAATATTAGTTAGTACAAAGGCTGTGATGGTCATCAGATGAAGGTGGTCCTTTTTTTTTTTTTTTTTTTTTTACCCTCAAGTTAGCCTTAATCTAATAGGAATGTGACCCTGGGAGCAATTTTTGACTCTGGAAAGACTTAGAGTTGTAATACCAACAAAGAAGCCCTTGAGATAAATTAGATAAATACTGAACAATAGATATACTTAAGTTTATTATAATATAAAACCCAATTTCACAATATGGTGGTCTATTTTTAAAAGCACAAAAATCTCAAGAACATAAGTATGGATGGGCTTAGTCCTAAAACTTTAAAATAAGTTTGTATAAAACAAAAAAATCCTGATTTAAACTTCATCGAAGAGAGTATAGAAAGTAGTGTTATGGCCATCAAGGTAGGAAAACAAGATGTGTCCTTTCCATATTAAATTTGTAAGGCCTTTCCGAAAGTGATGTTTTCAATATTTGAACTGCTAAGATTTAATGAAGCCCACCCACTAATTAAGAAAATTTTGTTTTTGAAAAAAAAAGATGTCATGAGACTGAACTTTCATTAGATAGTACTTTGTAATGAAATGAAAGAAAAGCCCTTTGTTTCATTACAAATTATTTATTTCTAATATGAGACTATGTTTGGAACTACACCATGAAAAATACCTAATAGGACTTTATCACTTTTCATGTAAAATAGTAATATGTATACTTTCTTTTTCTCTTTAAAATAATTTTTACAGTAAGGAGTACTTTGGTAGATAGATATTCTGCTGAACCATGTAGGTATGTATTTATGTGTATGTATACATATATTTATATAAAGATATAAATATATGTATACAAACATACATATATACATATATACATATACACATTTTGTTTTGGTTTTGGTTTTGGGTTTTTTTGGGTTAGGTTCATATATTGAGCTCTGGCACAGGAGTTAACTTGTTATTCTATTTTTTTCTGCTCCATACTGATGTTAGTGTAGTGACTTAAAAATCAAATGCATTTATGAGAAGAGCTGAGAAACTCAGCTTTTCTGTTCAGTCTTGGAGTTCTAGTTCAGAGCGATGCGAACACTAATTCTTATGATTCATTCTTTCAAATAGTGTGCCAAGCTTAACCAGAACTCAAATGCATTAAGAATATTCTGTGAAACAATTTGGTCACTTCTCATCTTTTTTTTTTTGTAACATTTGGCTTTTAAAATGTGGATTTTTCTGCATCTCATAACTATGATAAAAGCTATTACAATGGATTTGCTTTAAACTTTTTGGTAGAAGTTTTCACGTACAGTATGAAAATTGAGATATTGGAGAGTTGTGAGTAAATAGAGAAGAATCAAGTCTTGGTAACATTTTTAACAGGATAGCAATCTATATTTATTTACATGTGGCATTTCATTAAAAGGTACATAAAGAGTAAATGATAATGTAGCTATATGCACTTCTTGAGCTCACTTTGTTGGTTTGTATTCATACTTTAAAAAGTTGAGACTACTCTGGTTTTAGTTTGAAGTTTCTTGTTTTGTTTTATTTTATTTGTTTGTTCTTTAGTTTCTAATTTCCCTAACTTTCATGCAAATTATGGGATTTGTGAATGATGAGGTTTAGTTACTTGAAACTTCTAGTCAAGATTGGCTTTTAGAAAACTTTCTCAGGTATTTGTGATGGTCAGTGTATAACCTGTGGAATACTGTCTTTAAAAATTACTTAGTAACTCTATATGGTGATATCTTTTTGAAACAGAAATTCTAAATGAGCTAAGTTACAAAAATGAGAGATTCTTGGGCAAAAGAAGTAAAATCTTCCATTTTTTTGCATAAATAACAAGAGCTCAACATCTGAGTTTATCACCATGGGAAAAATCTTAATCTAGAGACATCTACCAGCTATCTGCACCCCACCCCACCCTTTTAGTAGATTTTAAAGAGAATTTATAAATGTGTATATGTATATGTGTATGTATATGTATATGTATATGTATATGTATATGTATATGTATATGTATATGTATATGTATATGTATATGTGTATGGACATATAAATCAAATTTACCAATACCTAAATTTTGACTTTTCTTAAAAGTTACAATCCAGGCACTTGCAATTTGGATTACTGCATTTCCAAGGAGTGTAACATTTTGTAATAAGTTGTAAATGCTTAGCCCCAATCAACCCAAATAAATTAAACTAAATCTTTATCACAACCTAAATCATTGGTTGATATTTTTTTATTTTTTTAAAGAAAGATTGTTGCTGTGTAGGACCACAAAATCATCAGGGAGTTATTTTATTAGCTTAATATTGACAAAAATTACAAAGTGTACATGTATTTAACTTCTTTTAGCAATGAAAGGAAACATGTATATTATATGTATGTATATATATACATATATTATGTAAAAATTAGCTATATATATGTACAAACAGATATGTACTAGTTAAAAAATTGGTGATATCATTCTTTAGCATTATTGACATAAGCAAATATCAGCCAGTTCCATTTCAAATGTTCATTTCCAAAGAACCCATTCTTCTTGCACAGCAAAACACTACAAGCAAGGCTTTATTGACAGCAGTTTTATTGTAGCTAGAGGCTTTACAGTAAGCTGTTTATTGCTGTTCCCTAACTCAGTTGACAGCAATTGGGGAATTAATTTTCTTGGCCCTGGTGTGCTTTCTTAGGTATAAACAACAGCTGTTAAAGATAGGAAAACAGTGACCTATTTACATTTGACAACAGGTAAAGTTTGTGGACAACTTTTGTTAATTCCACTGGAGTTTAGTTTGGGGTAGACCAGCAATCAGGTTAAAAAAGAATACTGGGCAAAAAACTACAGGACCATGACTTTTTACATATTTTGCCACAGTCCAATGTAATATTTGTTAAGGTATCAAGTGTTCCTGTATACGTAAATTTAATAGATTGCAAAACTCTGTGTGTGTGATTGTGTGTGTGTGTGTGTGTGTGTGTGTTGTACCCAAGTGTATAGGTAGTGGAAACAGTGAGTGTCTAAGTTTGCCATCTAAAAGAGGTGAATTAGGACTCTTAAGAGAAAACCAGAGATAGATCTTACATTTATATAGTATTCATTTTTCAGTAAACCCCAAGTACATAAGGTATTCATTCCTGTATGATGTATGAGGTGAAATGAATGAGATATTTTGTAAAAGTGATGTTTGAGATAGCAACTAAAATATGTCTTAACAACTAAAAATGCAAAGGAAATTAAAAGTAGAACTGCATGTGGTAGTATAGGCTTTGTAGTCTTAAAGAAGGTCAGACAGTAAAAGGAAGATGGATAAAAAGAGGATTCAGTATGTATTTGTATGTACTGATTTTAAATAATACTATTAGGCTCCTTAGAATAAAACTTTACCATTTCATTGCCCTTTTGTTAAGGAACAAATACTTATCTAGGGTCACCATATCAACTTTGAAACCTATTTGGAAAACAACAACAACAACAACAACAAGGAAAGATGCTTGGGGCGTTAAGATAATGCTTTAGGACCACTCTGGGAGGAATAATCATCTATTCAGCCTCCCTGTCACTTTCTACTGAGCTGAAGGATATGAACTTTTCATGATAGTTTGTTAGGCAATTCCAATTCCTTTTGGGATGATTTTTTTTTCTCCTACAAAATTCAAACAGACTCTTTCAATGATATCTTTTGTCATTCATTACTAATTTACAGATTATTCAAGAGTTGAAAAGTGGCTGTTTTCTATAATAATAAATTTTGCTATTATTTGTTTACCAATTCAATTGCATGTAAGAGTAGTGAGAAAGTATTTTTCATGGGAAAAAATATTCCATGCTATCACTTTTTCATTTTGGTTTCCATTAATTCCACAGAGAAACACTGCAAATTGTTCTTCCCCTTATCAGCAAACATTGTACATATGTTTAATCACTTTGCTATTGGAACACTTATAGATATTACTACATAGAATATGATATTATTAAAATTTGCTTGTCAGCATTGCATTTTCAGTGTTGTATATGCATGCTTTTTTTTTTAAAAAAAGAGGAGTAGCTGAATTTAACACTTAGAGTATAAACAATAGCATGATTTCACTTGGAATCTTATAATCTTATAACAAACAAAAATACACAAAGGTTACTTAATGAATTAGCACATTCCAGATATAAAATAAAACATACTTAATAATCAATTGGTTCCATGATTAGGGTCAAAAACATTTTTTTTTTGCAGAGTAGTGTCTGGGAATGTTTTACTTATTAGCCATTAAATCCAAAACACTTGATTTTTAAAATTAATCTCTCCTTCAACTCTAGTTGTACTCTGTGACATATATTTTTAGTTTGCTTCTGGTACTTCTCAATGTCCTGATCTCTAAAATGTAAATTTTGAAGGAAGTTTTAATCTAGTGACAAGGTTTGAAGGAGCAAAATTAGTTTTGTGCCTACCTACACTCCCCAGTAAGAAGCCCAGTTCTATGATTTCTTACTCTAAAAACTACATGAGTTCAACTTTATACAAGTGATAAAGCTATAGCTATAGATTTTTTTTCCTACAATTGCCTTAAAAATATCTGCATCTGTCTAAGGAAGGAAACCTAAATGCTGAAATGTAATCTTTCATGAATCCAGGAGATACACTTTTCTGCTTGAGATTTCATCGCTTTTTATTTCAGATAGCTGTTAAATCTGTCAAACATTTCATTTGATGAAGAATACTTGCTTTTTTGCCTTTGTTTGCTACAAAACCACTGGGCTGTCAGTCACCAGAAACACAGAATAAGAAAGATACATTTATGTGATTGACATTTTGTTTTTGACTTATATTTCATTCATCTATACCAAGGTTCATTAAAAATTGAAATTCCTGATTAAACTATGGCCTGGATCAAAAAGAAGGTATATGACAAGAGTAAAAATGAGAAAGAAAAGCTTCACCTGCCCCAATATGTTAATGGTAAAACATTTATATGGCATTGTTATATTTGTAAAAACGATGTTAATTCATTTGATTCTTACAGTAGATGTGGATACTATTGCTATACCTGGATTACAGATGAGGAACTAATGCAGAGAAAAGTTACATGACTTGCCAATTGTCACATATGTTTCTGAAGTAAGATTTGAACTTAGTTCTTCCCAACTCCCAAGTTCCAAACTCTATCCCTTGAACTACCTCAATGATTAGTGTTTATTTATTTATTTATTTATTTATTTATTTTTTACACTACAATCTTAGAAAGTACAGAGAAATAACTCTCTGGTAAGTTGATCTTTTATTTAAAGTTCAGAGAATCTAAAATTCAGAGGCTCTTAACCATGATAGTTTTATTTCATACACATACACCCTCAATATCACAAATTTCACAACTGTGATTTGTTCAAGGTCACACGGGTAGTATCAGAATCCAAATTCAAATCTACTACAGATTCCAAAACTACAGATTCAGCATGCATTCTAGTATATCACATTGCCTCATATGTGTTTCTTAATTATGAATCTGACTTTAATGTCTTAGCCATTATGAAGATGTGAGCAATGGGGGGAAAACCCTCTTGTTCTCTTAAAAATTATATAGTATTGAAGGATTGATAAAAAAATACCATGTCATCAAGTTAATATGACTCTCCCAGGTAGGAGTTCTGTATTTATGTCCCATTTTTCATGAAACTGTGGACCATTACCATTATCAGTGATGTCCATGGAGTTTTCTTGGCAAAGATGCTAGAGTTGTTTCCTGTTTCCTTTTCCAGTGTACTAAAATAAACAAAAGTCAGGTGATTTGTCTGGAGTCATACAGGTAGTCAGTATCTAAGGCTGAATTTGAACTCTGCTCTTCTCAATTTCCAGCCCAGTGCTTTATCCACTGAGACACCTAGCTGCCTTAGATTTCTGTATAGTCCCTTAAAGGTTTACTTAAATTTGTTTTTTTTTCAGTACTTAGGGGAAAGAAGAGAAAGTTTAGAGTCATTTCAAGATTTGAACAATAATATTTTTACTTTTTCCTCTAACCGTAATAAATACTTATCTGATCAAATCAACATTTTTAGTAATATCCAAGTTGGCTAAAATCCATTCTCTGGGCTGCTTTAGCAGTTGATTAAGAAATGCTTTAATCCCTCTCAGGGTACTGAGAAACTAATGGATTGTAGAGTATTTCAATCTTTAAGCTTCCATTGTAAATGGTAGGAAAAATTGTCATTCAGCTGATATTTGCATATATCTTTCCTTCTGCTAGTTAACTTTGCCTTCTTTCTTGCTCTCCTAATCTTCAGCCCTTATTCTTGGAGAATATTTATTTTAGTCGGAAATAGGCATGCCAGGGATAGAAATTTGGGATTCACCTCCAAATGAATGCCATCACAGACAGGGAAGATCTGGCAAAGATTCTGTATGAACACAGTGAAGCCTTCATAAGCTCTTAGATTTCAGGAAATCAGTCCTGAAAATTAAGTGCTTTCTTAAAGATTTGAAAAGTAGAGTGCTTTGTATAACGCTGGTATTGCAGGTGCTGCTTAAATGTGAACTAAAGGCTTTGTAAGGGTATTTGCTGCCCCCCTCCCCAAATCAGTGTCATTTAGAGCTTGGGAAATAATTTTGCCCACATTTTGAAAATAAGTAAGGAAACCATTGGATGCAACTGAAGGAATGTTAGTTAGAATGGATCAGTTTGCTGTCCTGAGATTCCAGTTAGTCAATATAGGTCACACATGCTTGGCAATGCTGACCCTTATCACCTCTGTGCTGCTCAAGTTCTGGCCTTCCTGTCTCCTGAGCAGAGACTGCCAATTGTTTGTACTTTTGTGATAAGGATTAAACCAGACTCAGCTCTAACCTAAATCAGATAGGAACCTCAGGTGTCCAAAAGGCTATAGTATTAACATAAAAAGGCAGGATATTGCTTTGATCTTCAGGGGAATTACTATTGAGTCACTTTCCAAATTGTGGCTTAAAAATTCATCTTTGTTCAATTTGAAAATAGTATGTATTATTACCACAGCTTTTCATTCCAGAAACATGTGGATTTCAGTATATCTCTCCCCCTTGCTAGCCTTAGCTAAAAATGTTTCTGTTTCTGATGTTGAAATTCATTGACTGTCTCTGTTAGATATGAATTATTGGAACTAAACAGAAATATTTTTAATGAGTTTTACAAATCCTATGCTTATGCTTTGTTAGGAAGCTTATAATTCAAGTATCGTCCACAGTAGTTAAAAATGCTGAGAAATGTGATATGATTGAGAAAACCAATATATTTTTAGAATAGGTCAGTGGTACCCACCATTCGGTGAATGAGTTATGTTCAATCTCAGAAAACTTCAGTTTTGGATGGAAATTGTTATGGATGCATAGGGTGAATGAAACCTCTTCCCTTTTGTAAAAAAAACAAACAAACAAACTTCCTATTCCTTCCCTCCCAATCTGACAAGTCATATTTGGAATACTTTATTACTAAAGCCTTTCTTAAGGAGAAAAATATGATAGTAGTTTTCTGACCTAAAGGCTGCTACTAATCTGTGACTCTGTGTGAGAAGCTACATGCTGAGGGCTTTTCAAATATGCAGCTACATGAGATTCTGTAGGAACTTCTTTGTAGAAGGTTCAAGTGGTAAATGGAAACAAAGAGGATTTAGTTCTGAGCTGTGATTTAATGGCCTCTTGTTTCATATGTCCATGTCATTGAAATAATTTTCACACTGGAAGCCTGGAATCACAAAAGCTCTCTCTGTGTATCCACTCTGATGGTATTGACCTGGATAAACAATTTATCTTAGCCCCTTTTGTACATTTCATTGGGTAAAACTAAAGTATACAGAAGCAACTTATTAGGTTATATATATAAATGTAGGATCAACTTTGGAATCAGAGACTTGGGTTCAAGTGAAGATTTCTGATGCTTAGTTTCTGGACTATCTTGGGCAAGTCACTTAGCAAATCAAGATCTCATTTTCCTTTGAGTCTCTTCTAGCTTTTAATCAACGATCCTCTGTTCATTTTTATCTTACCCTACAAGCTGTATGTGTATTGAGATTTTTAACTTGTATATAAAATAATCAATTATTTCAATGTATTTTCCTTCAAAAACAGTATGTTTTGATTGTGAAATGCATTGCATTCAGTTATTACTATTTAAACATGGTGCTATTCAGGTAAATCCATTTTAGTAGTTCAAGTCTGTGCTTTGCACAGTTAAAAAAGAATGCTCCCTATGGATCATGAACTCCCAGATGATGCTGGTAGCAACACGCCTATGAACTCCAGCAATTCTTACAACAGCATCTGATTATGATGGCAAATATCTATCCTCTTGGTGACAGTGGCAGCTCCATGCTTTCACGTGGCTTTACTTAAGGGCATTGCCCCAGTGACCTTCAGTCCAAGGTGGTACTTGGAGCCAAGCTTGTGGCAATTGGAAAGAACACAATGTAAGAAAAATTGATGCCATTTTAGAAAAATATTTTGGAAAAAAGGTTCAGAAAGAGACTTTTCTTCCATTTCTTACTCCATTTACGTCAGTAAATGATCAAATTTGAGTAGGAATATAGTCTTTCTTAACATCCTGATGTAAAATAACTCAATATAACCAGATTTTTCATATTTCACTGCTTTTCAGCCATTATGCATTTGATGTCTGGTGATATTCAGGGGACTATCTCTTCCAGAGAGTTAGGATATGAGACAGAAGTCATTGCTTTTACTACCAGTTACTATAATCTGATTTAGAGTAGCAAAAGTAAAAGTATTTATGGCACATGATTGTGGCTGCCTCTGATAATGTTTTCATATCTATTAATTTCTAAAAGACTTAGGCAAAAATTCAGAAATTATAGCAGTGATATCACCTTCCTTTTTCCTTTAAAGCACTTTGGGAGCATTGTCCAAATGATTGCTAAAGTCTTTGTAAATCTATTTTAAAGTATCTATATGAAGAATGTGGATTAGTGGGAAAGGCATTCAATCCAGATTAGAACACCTAGATTCCAGTTGCAATTGGCTCTATTACCCAGTGTTATGTCCTTGGGCAAGTAACCTAACACATGCCTCAATTATTTGTAGGATTGGAATAGATGACAATTATCTTAGTGTCTTAGTGATCTCTGGGATTTACTGCAACAAAGGATTGGATTAGATAAACTCTGCAAGATTATTTCCAGCTCTAGAAGTACATGACTTAAAGAGTCATTTTGTTTATTAAAGTTATTACCTAATTTCTTAGTTGCTGTATGTTTCCTTTTATAATTTATTATTGATTTTATTGATATATTTTTAGTGTGGTGCAGAGGAAAGAATGATTTTTGGAATCAGAGCTCCTGGGTTTAAATCTAGCCTGTGAAGCTCAATATCTATGTGCTCTTGGGGAAATCCTTTGAGTACGCTGGGCCTCAGTTTAGTGATTGACAAAATGAGGTGATTGGTCTATAATAATCCCTTCCCATTCCAGATCTATCATCCTATGTAGAATTTTTGTTATAGAAAGTCAGTTCTCAATGGAAACATTATTCCTATGGGAAAATATGATTATTTTCTCTTATATGCCTTTCTTGTATTGTTGTCTATAATTTCTTTGAATAATGATAACGTGGATTTTCTAACCAGCTATTTTTTTGTGATTTTATAACCTGTCTTTTTGGGGGGGGGGTGAGGTTGACAATTGCCTAAATTCTAATTCTTATACTTTACAGATTTTGTTACATCTCTTCTTGTGATTGTAGGATGACTCATTTAGTCAAAATTGTTCAAATGAAATATTTTATGAACTGCAGATAATTCCCAAATCTTTACAGGACTGCCACACCTAACTGCCTAAAAATCAGGCACGTGATGGAACAAGTATAGGATTTGGAGCCAACTGGTTATGGCTTAAATTTAAGGTGTGATATTGGGCATATTACTTAATTTCCCTGGGCCTACATTTATTCATCTATAAGATTAGAGGGTAGGACTAGATGATTCCCAAGGTCCCTTATTTACATTACTTGTAATCCTTTTCAATTGAAGGTTCTATTAATTTCTCCAACCCAGTTTAAAACCTAGCTTATTGCTTTTCCCCTAAAGTAACTCAATCTTATCTTAACATTTTTGTCTATAGTTCCAGCATTTACTCAGTTTCCCATATTTAAAACCTTGGTGCTTTCCTTACTCTTTCCTTTTTAGCTTTCAACCTGTGCTACCTAGTTTGGGAATTCTATCCCAGAAATATCCTCTCTAACCCACTCCTTTCTATCCCCATTACCACCACAGGTCTTCATTACTAATTGCTTAGACACTTGTATTTGCTCCTTTTTTTCCTATTTTCTTCTCCAATCCATTTAAACTAGACTAAGCTTTCCTTATCAAGCTATCTGGCTATCAGTTATTCAATATGGATTTCTTCAATGCTGATTTTGTGACAGATATTGTTAGTACTAGGAGCACAAATACAGGGTATGGAACAGTCCCCCACTCCTCTATTCAAAAGACTTTTTTGATTCTCTTCTGCCTACTGGGTAACACCTTACTTGGCACCTAGCTCCAATGCTACTTTAATTTTCCAGACATATCTCATTTTATCATACTACTCCCTACCATATATCCTATGCTTAACCAAAGTAGACTATTTTATATCCCACCTCCCCGACAAAAATTCCCAACAGGATCTGCACTCTTCCACCATCATTCCTTTGCAGAGTTTTAACTAGGATAGATAACTGGACTTCTGTCCTAGGACGATTAAATTTAACAACAATAAGGTTTGCCCTTCATTTTTGAAGATCATGACGTCAGGGAGGTGATGCCATGACAAGCATGTGAATTGGATTTGAGTGAGATGCTGTGCTAAGTCACCAGACTCACTTTCTCCTCTAAAACCAGATATGAATCAGGACGGCTGGAGATGGCCATGGATGTGAGGCTATCAGGCTTAAGTGACTTGCCCAAAGTCATACAGCTAGTAAATGGCAAGTGACAGAGGCCAGATTCAAACTCCTTTCTTCCTCTCTCCAAGGTCAGTGCTCAATCCACTGTGCCACCTAACTGCCCTGTAATTAAATTTGGAGAATACCCATGGCATTTTTAACCCCTTTAGTAGATAGGAAGTGCATTCAATACTTAACAATAATTAAAAAGAAAGATATTAGACAATGTGTTTCATTCCCTGAGAATCTTTACTCCAAGTAAAGACTTGAGAGTCTAGCTTAGCATTACTCTTGTAGTAACCTCCATAGGAGTAAGTAGACTTTCTCTGCTTTGATGTCTCTGTCTTCCCTCCAGTGTATTTGTTATCCTCTGTCCAAGGTATCTCCCAAAGTCCCTCTCCATTCCCCCTTTCCCTTTAACCTCCTCTTGGCTCAGAATCTTTTGCAGTGCTCGTCCTAATTCTTAGAACTTCTCTTCATGATTTTGTCTTTATTTGATATTCCTTTTTCTTGTAATATGTTCCTTCCATCTTTACTTTGTAAGTTTCTATCCATTCTCTGAAGCCAAATTCAGAAGTCACTTCCTCTATGAAACCTTTCCTGACTAATCATCCTTTCCCACCATTGTATAATATAGGTACTTCCAGGGGCTCCCGGTTCATTTTTGTTGGTCAGACTTGTTATACTTTATTGTGTCCTGTATCTCCTTAAGTATATTTCACATGTTTGTACTATTGTATTCCTTAGTTATTGATTCATACTTTTAAATTGTTCTACTAATAATACTGTAAATTCTATGTAGGTAGTGACTGTTATCTTATTTAAACCCTTTTCTCCATTAGGGCTATGCACAGTGTTCTGCATATAGTGGGCATATGATGAATAAGTTAATTTTGAGATAACTGAGGCTAGGCCTTTAAGTGAAAAACTTTTAAAATGGATTTTTATTGAAGTTTTTTGAAGTTCTTTTTTGTTTTTCTTTATTAACAACCAATTATAACTTTAAGAAACCAACATGATTGCTAAATTTGAACACCATAATACAGTAATACCCTGAAACATTTGAGATACATTAGGCTATCTGGTCACACATTAAAAGGATTTGAACTACTCTAGGTTTATGTTCTATTTGTTATCTGTCTTTGTTTTTAGCTTATGTTCCCTTCTAATGTGCTATTGTTGAGAATTTAGCTAATCAAGAAATCAGTAACAATATGCTCACATGTAAGACTATAGGCTCTGGATGAAGACCTGAAGTAGTTTCTACTCTTTTACAGAGTAAAGTAGCTGGACTTGGTGACAGTGATTTTCTTTCAGAGACTTCTTTTCCTGCTTACTGGCAGATTCATAATCTGTTCAATTATTTTTCTGTTTGGATACTAGAAGTCTTGGAGCTATTTAAGTGAAAAAAATGACTGTACCCAGAATTTACTGTTACTGTCAGATTTCAGCATTTCATTAATGACAGTAACCCTATCTGTGTAAATGGGTGTGCACTAGCAGAATATATATACATTAGCCATGTCCAGGATATGCCAAGCCTGTGTTTCCTTCTTATTTTTTTCCCCTTAGGTTTTTGAAAGGCAATGGGGTTAAGTGATTTGCCCAAGGCCACACAGCTAGGTAATTATTAAGTATCTGAGGTTGGATTTGAATGCAGATACTCCTGTCTCCAGCGCCAGTGCTCTATCCACTGCACCACCTAGCCACCACTGTGTTCCCTTCTTAGATTCCCCCTTCAACTTGAAGCTTCAGCTTAGCAGTTCACTATTGCATGTTTTATTTTGTCTCTTGTTCCTAGTTTCCTAAAAAAGTCAAAGATTTGTTATTTAGTAAAGAAAAGAAGGTGCTGTTTTGAATTGAAGTCAGTGTTTATTGTAGGATACTCCTAAAATTTTTGCTCCAACAGCAAGTTGAATAGAGTAGATAAAATGTACATAGTAGTTTGACTTCAGTATCTCCATTGTTTTCCGATTTGACTTTATTACTTCTCTGCTACATTTCTCAATTATCTCTGTTTTAATGACCTTCCTGGTCACTTTAGAGGTTATTATTTTCCTTTTCTTAGTATTTGTTGATAATTTACTTGCCTTTCTATCACCCACAGATGATCTACCCATCTGGGGATTTTTCTCTTTATACATCAGTCCTATTACAAAACTGCATATAAAAGAGTGAATCTGTTCTTCAGTCAGTACTTAACACAGCAGGAGTCATTTGATACCTGCTGGTTCCTGTTTCCAATTATTCCAGAGATGAGAGGGCCTATCTGCTGAAGAAATAGCATTCATGCTGTAGTCAAACTAGTTACAATGCTTAGAATGCGACATTCTTGGTCTTGGGCTCCACCAAACTTCTACCAAAAACAAAATTGAAATTGCCTTCTCTTATTCTAACAGACTTTTAAAATCTGGAATGAAATAGATAG